>NC_056739.1:1156476924-1156589424 GCF_019279795.1 Protopterus annectens
GTCTGCCTAGTTTCCCTTTATTTCTCACTTCCTATCACAGACCTCTGTTGCTTGGTCCTTTATAGGTGCTTCCAGTTTACCACCACATCACTTTGTTTCTTCCAAATGTGCACAGGCTACTGGTTCGGTTTTGTTTTACTCATAAGATTCTAGCATTGTTTTGCTTAGTCCTGCACAGCCCCTTTACTGAAGGAGGTCTTGCTCCTCTGTAGTCGAGATGTTACCTTGTGTTCTTCATTTCTGGGTTAATGAAGGTTCCTGTGGCACAGATAACATGTGAAAATGGATCATTTTATTTGCAGGCTCCATGATTCTGGAATCTTTTACCCAGTGAGTGAGCAAGTCACCTTTTATGGCAAAGTTTTATTTGTCCATTGTGGTTCATTTGACGTTTTACCAACTATGATTACCATTAATTTATTTATATTTTCACTTTTATCGTAATTTAATGTTTGCCATCTCTGTACCCAACCATTAAATTCATGGCTTATTTTACAGTGCTTAAACCTAAATTTGAATTTTTTGTTTAAATTTGAATTCTCATTAATCCAGTTAAAACTGTAAAGCTGTAGACATTTCCATCTGCAATGCAGTTAGTTGGTATGCTGTATTGAGCTTTCTGCTGTTCTTTTCCATTTGTTATAAGCAAGGCTCCAAATTGTGATCAGCTTTAACCAGACATAACTCTGCTACTGAAGTGACTTGGCATACTTTTGCTTGAGTCTTGAGGTTCTGGTGCCTTATTTGAATCTTACTAAGGGTTTTGGTTCAGTGTATGTTGCCATTTTGCTTCAGAAGTTGGCAGTTAAATGTCAGCTTGTTCTTAAAGGCCTGTGATAGCTGGTTGTCAGAGATTTGACAAAGTCAGGATCAGGATACTTCTGGCATTATAGAATGTGGATTCCCATAAGGATTCATTTCAGTATCACCTCCCTGCTTGTTTAATATCTTTTATAAGATGCAGTTTTATGGATCAGAGCATGCCTTAGCAAATGTGTTAGTATCAGGATAGAGCAATAATTTGTAATTGTGACCTTGCTAACAGATTGCAACAAGCACCACATAACGTATATGGCTAGTTTACTATGAATATGTTGGGGTTATCATCACATAATGTTTTTAAGACCATGACCTACAGTTTTCAAATTTTCTTGTATCTTTGCAGACCATTCTTGAAGCATGAGTTGCTTGTCAATAATTTGTATGCATAAGCTGGCACAAAAAAAAAAAAAAAGAATCATGCATACTGAGTAAGTCAATAAACGGTTTGCAAACATGTTAGCTTTATAGAGATCATTAAAGTTAAGAAAAGATGATGCCACTGCATTACTTTTTTCTTTCAAGTACAAATCCGAAGTATATTTCACTAGTCTGACATTCATACACTGCAGCAACTATTAAGTACTAAGATCGAGAGGGTTCAGCAGAGGTATGGCAACAGATTGATAAACTGAGGGATATGTGTTAGTCAAGACGTGTTTTTGGAACTATTCTCAGGAATTGTATGCTGAATTGGCATGATTTGGGCACATAAGGTATAAGTGGATGGACGTGGTGCTGGCATAGAATGATAAAGCCCTGATTATGACCCAAGTCCGATTAGCAGCTTGTGCACAGGCTAGTAGAATGGGTATGCCTATCTAGGGGGGAGTATGTGGAGCCTGACTGCTCCAGGTAGGTCCTCCAGACCCTGTCCATGCCAGAGGGCAGGGATGGTATTATAAGGATGGGGACCAGTGCAGGAATGACATGGGCATAACCACCCAAGCCAGTGATGGCAGCCCCTGCTGACTGCACAGATGAGTGCACTCAAATGGGTAGAGGGGCATAGGCGATCTTAAGTGACATAAGTAACTATGTCACCATGCAAGTGTGGAAGGGTTAGGCTGTTCACAAAAAAAAAAAAAAATATGTCATTGCAAAGATGTTGGCAAAGGCACCCAAACACCCCCAATGTCTGCTTGGATGATGGTTGTCCTGTGTGGCTCTCAGTTTAGGAGACCTGAAGGGAATGCCTCACCCTATGAAATTAATGGGCTTTGGTCAGCAAGGTTGGGGGAAGCACACAGAAAGTGGTATTAGTGAATGCATATCTCGAAGGAGTGTTCTGGTTAGTAACTTGGAACAAGAAACTTTGAGAAGTGACAACAGTGATTGTAACTGTAAGGATTTGAAACAGGCATGGTTTATTGAACAAGTTGAAAGTCCATGAATGTCATTACAGTAGGATTTTAGGGTATAGACTAAGCTGGGTAAATTACTCCAAGGCCTTGGGTGGTCGCATTAGTTTTAGGAAGGATTTAATCTGGTGAGTAACTGACAGTCTGGACAGTTTGTTTATCATTGCTGATCTATGTAGTTGACAGAAGAGGTTTATTATTTTACCTTAACGTGTATTGATCACTTTCAGAAGCATTTTTCTTGCATTTCATTTTGTTTCCCATTATGCTCTTCATAGTAAAGTTGCAAGAACGTTTGAAAAAAAAAGGAAATTTGAGTGTGCTGTTTGAGTTTTTAGTTTCGCTGTTTATTCATTTTTTTTCTCTATAACCAAATCCACAAAATAATGCCATTGTATTAACACTGATTGTACATGCAGTTGTAAAGGATTTTGGGTAAGCAAAAACAACTAACCTCTTTAGAAAAGGAACAGCAGCTTTATGTTATGGTTTCACTGCTGTATTATACTTGCTAATTTTCAGTTTGAGATGTTTCATCTGCAGGAACTAGTTTACAGCTTGTCTTTTTAAGAAGTAAAACCTATTAGTGATGCATTTAGTGTGGAAATACAATAATCTGTACATTAGTTTAAGTAGCGAGGTATTGTGGGTTCAGTCTTTCATAGGTTCATAAATAAGTACTAGGCTAGCTGCCCTTGTACATCAGTTTAAGCTTAGCCAAATTCCCTTTTAGTGTTTGAATTAACCATTCCCCTTTGGTGGTAGATTGGCCTTACCCATCCCATAGTCAGTAATTGTATGTAATGCATACTGAGAATAACTGGACTTGTATCATAGATAATTTGAGAGGACCCATGCATGGGATAAAACATTTAGGAGATGCCTCTGTCAATTAAGAGTACAGGGGGCAGCCTTGGGGTAAATTTTCTGTTACCCATCCATGGATCCAAGTAACACTTGTATATGGACAAGAATGAACTTTGTTTTATGTGGATGGGGGAGTCAGTTCCAGAGCACTTATATCCTCTGCGAAATATGCTTGCCCCTCCAAACTGTTTTGTTTATGTTGCAGAAGAGGTTAAGATCCCTAGACTGAATATTTCTCATGCCATTTGACTTTCTGATGTGCAGTAGGCCCTTCATTATTGGGAAGGAGAACAGCTTGTATGCCAGGCACTGGTAACCTGCTAGCAGTCTGTAGGATACCAATTATAGTGATAAGGTTTTGAGTTAGTCTGTGCAGGATGTATTTTTTAGGCATTTTATCCAGTTTAGTAAATTGTTTGTGGACGTTCCAGTTATTGCATGTGTCTGGACAGATACGCCAAAAGGGCATTATTCAGTGGTTGGCCTTAATGAGGGCTGAGTAAATGGGTACAATGACATCTGCAGGATGTTCTTCATCTCACATTGCTGCAGTCCTTACACTTGGGTAGTCCGCTGTCCTCGGTCGGCCCGAATATCAAAGTATTAGGCTGACGTCGGTCAAGGCGCTTAAGACTGACATCAGGACGTCAGGGTACAAATGCGCATGACCGACGTCATATCCTCAGTCTTTTTTGCCGCATGGTCCGATGCAGAAGCAGCGTTGCAAGTGCCGTTCGGCGTTCTGAAATTTTTCGAATTCGGAGTTTCAGACCGAGTCAAAGTTGGCTAAGTACCCCGTTGGGGAATATTTTAGTTTTTCTTGCCTCAGTGGTTTACCGGATGTCAGAAAAAGTGAATAACTGTATTTCTTGTGGGAAACAGATACCGCATAGAGATTATCATACTTTGTGTATTCCTTGTTTGGGGCCTGAGCACGACGTGGTTGGGTGTCGCTTTTGTGCTAGGTTCAATAAGCGCACTATTAAGCGAAGGTTAGATTGTGCCAGGTTGGTCTTCGGGAAGCGGTGCAATTATAATATGCCGTCGGATGCTCCGGCCCGCTTCTTCAAGAAGCGCAAAGACAAAGCAGCTAAACCCAGCAAGAAGAGTCGTCCGTGCGGACGCCGGGTTCTTTAGAGGTGTCAGTGGAA
Organism: Protopterus annectens; assembly: GCF_019279795.1. Lineage (NCBI taxonomy): Eukaryota > Metazoa > Chordata > Ceratodontiformes > Protopteridae > Protopterus > Protopterus annectens. The sequence goes on from NC_056739.1 coordinate 1,156,481,123, forward strand.
CTGGTGGTTCCACGGAGGTTTCTCTGGAGTCCCAGGGGAGACTTTGTTATTGCAGGATGTGGCCTCTCAGGAGGCAGGTCAGGCTGAAGGGGCTTCTCAGGTTACTGTACTCCCTCCCTTCCTAGGGTGGTTAGGCCCTCTCCTTCTGTTTCCAAGGCTTCTCCCAGAGGCAGGCCAGGGTTAGCTTCTGTTGGTGTCACTCCTAGTTCATCAGGATCTGTGCCCAAGAAGCACATGCTTAAAATGGCAGAAGATTTAATTACTTTGATTAGAGGTTCTTTGCCCCTCCTGATAAGAGGCCTAGGGTGGAACCAGAGTTGGGGAGTTTTGAGCAGGCTTCGGATGTTTCAGAGTCTTCGGCTGAAGACTTGCAGGAGTATTCTCCTTATTCTGATTCTAATGTGGATGATTCTACTCCTTCTGCTTCTCCTCCAGAGGATTTTTCTTTTTCAGAGACTCTTCATTCCATGAGGGAACATTTTAAGTGGGAAGGTCAGGACTTCTCTGATTCCAGGAAAAGGCTTAGGAATTTTTGCTTTTACCCCAGCATAGGCCTTTGGCTATACCTCCTGTTCTGGATGTTGTGGAAGATGTGTTTGCAGAGGCTTCACTTAATCCTGATTCTTTGCCTCCTGCTCCTGTTAAACCGGATAGGTATTACAGGGTGCCTGAAGCTCATAAATATCTTTATAAGAGTCCTAGGGCGGACCCAGAAACTGTTAGTCAGGGACCTAAGGGTGTCAAGGCCTCTGTTGTAAAAAATCCGGTTCCTCCAGATAAAGAGGCCAGGGCTTTGGATAGATGGGGAAAGAAAGTCTATACTTCTTCCACCTTAGCTATGAGGGCTTTGAATTGCCAGTTTCACATGTTGAAATATCAAAACTATCTACTTTCTCAATTGAAGTCTAAGGTAGATGCTCTGGCGGAAGGTATTGAGTGTAAAGAATTACAAGATTTGGTACATGTTTCTGAACAGGTGGGTAAACATTCTTTACAATGTGGTTTTGATGCTGTACAGGCCTCGTCTAGGGTGGCTGCCACTGGGTCAGTTCTTCGCAGGCACGCCTGGCTGAGAGATCAGAATTTATCTGACCATGTTAAGACAAGGATTTTAGATGCTCCTTTACAGTCTGATGTGTTGTTTGGTTCACCTGTGGAGGCAGTCTTAAAGAAAATGGAAGACAAGGCTAAGTCTATGCAGACTGTTAAAGATTTTTGCAAGTTCAGCCTCCAAGTTTAGTAGGAATTGGCCTGCTAAGGGGTGGACGTGCCCTTCTTATGATTCACAGTCTAGGGGTAGATCTAGACGTGGTAGGGGCAGAGCTCAGGGCTCTTTCAGGCCTAGAACAGGGAGTTCACCTGCACAGTCTTCGGTGAGGGCAGGGGCCAGTCCTTTCATAAACAGGCCCAATGACCTACCTTTTCAGCTGCCAGAGCCTTCTCGTCTGGCAGCACCTTTGGGAGGAAGGTTGGCACTCTTCAAGGAAAATTGGAGTTTAATTACCCAAGACAGATGGGTATTGGATATCATACACCAAGGTTACAAGTTTTATTTCCATACCTTGCCTCCTTTCAAAGGCATGCCAGACGTTCCTCCTCAGCAAAGAATAGAGGCTCACAAACAAATTTCTCTGCTGCTTCAAATAGGGCCATACAGCCGGTCCCTCTGCCAGAAGTGGGCCTAGGATTTTATTCTCGCCTGTTCCTAGTACCAAAGAAGGGGAACACGTGGAGACCAATTTTGGATTTATCTATCCTCAACACTTATCTGGACATTCCCAAGTTCAAAATGTTGACGTTACAACAGCTTTTACCTCTGCTGGGCAAAGATCACTGGATGGTGACTCTGGATCTCAAGGAGGCTTACCTTCATGTTCCTATCAGGCTAAGTTGCAGGAAGTATCTGCGTTTTGGCTGGGACTTCTCATTATCAGTTCTCTGCATTGCCCTTTGGCTTATCTACTGCGCCCAGAGTGTTCACGAAAGTTCTGGCTCCAGTGATAGCTTTCTTCAGGCTAAAAGGAATACAGATCTATCCTTATTTGGACGATTGCCTGATTCTGGCTCAAGGAAGGGACGAACTTCTTCATCATTTGCAATATGTGATAGCAGTGCTAAGATGCCTGGGGTATTCTGTGAACGAAATAAAGTCCAGTCTAGTACCCTCTCAGGACATGTGCTTTCTGGGTGTGAGACTGAATACAGCATCCCAGATGGCCTTTTGACCCCGGACAAACAAAAGAATCTTTCCCTTTACTTCCATCAATTGTCTCATCAGTCCAGGCTGACTGCAAGGACAGTCCTTCAAGCCTTGGGGTTCATGGCATCTTGTATTCTGGTGCTTCCCAATGCCAAACTGCATATGAGGAAGCTACAATGGTATCTCAAAATGTATGGACACAGCACTGCCAGGATATGGACACTGTCATTCAGATAATACCTTGCATTCAAAAGGAATTTTTGTGGTGGGCTCAGGAATGTCACCTAAACAAGGGACTCTCTGTGACCCGGCCAGAGGCGAGTCAGATTCTAACGACAGATGCCTCAGACAAAGCTTGGGGAGCTCATCTAAATGGAAAGTGGATACAAGACACGTGGCCTGCCAGACTACAACATCTACATATCAACTTGAAGGAGATGTTAGCAGTCCAATTTGCATTAATAGCTTTCAAGGATTTACTTCTTCCAGGGCAGGTGTTGATTCTAACAGACAACACAACTGTCATGTGGTACATCAACAAGCAAGGGGGAACACATTCTTGTCCTCTATGCAGGCAAGCAATGATTTTGTGGGAGACGGCTCTCAGTTTACAGCTAAATCTTCAGGCAAGGTTTCTGCCGGGAGCACAGAACTCCTTAGCAGATGTGTTGAGCAGACGAATTATGGATCCCCACGAGTGGAAATTGGATCCTCGTGTATTTCAGAAATTGACAGTGTCATGGGGAACTCCAGACATAGATCTGTTCGCTTCTCCACTAAACTACCAGCTGCCAAAGTTTTGCACAAAAAGGTTTCATCCCACAGCCTGGAAAGTGGATGCTCTTTCTTTCAATTGGAGCAATCTTCATGTGTATGCCTTTCCACCTCTGCCTCTCCTCCCAAAGGTACTCCTAAAGGTCAGACAGGACAAGCCAAAGATGATTTTAATAGCTCCAGATTGGCCTCGACAGCACTGGTACCCATTACTGAGAAGTCTGGTACGGGAGCCTCCATGGCCTTTGCCTTCGATTCCACACCTGCTGTCTCAGGAGAACAGTCATTTACTCAATGTCAAACTTCACTCTCTTCACCTAACAGCCTGGCATATTCTGTTTTGAACCCTGGAGGGTCTCAGCTTCCACAGCAAGTTTTGAATGTTATTTTGGAGGCCAGAAGGCCTAGTACAAGGAAAGTGTACGCAGATAAATGGAAGAGATTTTTATTTTGGAGTGCAGCAAAGGAATTTGATGTTTCTGAGCCTAATTTAAGTGTGGCTCTTCAATATCTTACTGAGTTACTGGACAAAGGTTTGTCCTTCTCTTCTATTAAAGTTCATGCTGCAGCAATTTCTGCTCACTATGACTGTGACCCACCATTGTTTTCTCATCCTTTGTTTAAGCAATTCCTTAGAGGGGCAAAGAATATAAGACCCCCACGTAGAGCTCCTACTCCTGCTTGGGATCTCAATTTTGTGTTGGAGAAACTCACTCTACAACCTTTTGAGCCTGCAGCTACTGCCGAGTTGAAATATTTATCATGGAAGACTGCTTTTTTGTTGGCCATTACCTCTGCAAGAAGGGTTTCTGAATTACAGGCCCTTATGGCAGTTGAGCCTTTCTTAATTTTCTATAAGGATAGGGTATCTTTGCGTACTAATCCTTCCTTTATGCCTAAAGTGGTTTCTAGTGTGGCTTTAAACCAAACTATTCATTTGCCTACTTTTTATGCAAACCCCCAAAATAAAGGGGAAAAGATTTTGCACACTTTGGATGTACACAGGCAGTTGCGATATTATTTGAGCAGGACTAAAGGGTTCAGGCAGTCTCAGCAGTTATTTGTTTCATTTGCTTTGGGTTCTCAGGGCAAGCCTGTGTCAAAACAAACTATTTCTAAGTGGATTGGGTTTTGTATTGCTTTCTGTTATTCCCATCATGGTAAGGAGATTCCAGCTGGGATTAGGCCTCATTCCACTAGGGCTACTGCCACTTCTACAGCTTTTTTAAAGGGGGGTGGCGACTAAAGATATTTTGGAGGCAGCTACTTGGAGTTCAGTGCATACTTTCTCTAAGCATTATCACCTTCCACTTTACTCTAAATCTAGGGCTGGTTTTGCCACTGCAATTTTACAGGGCATTTTGGCAGCTCCTACTGCTCTATAGTTTTGCCATCCTCCCTTACCTCTGCTTTGGGATTCTACCCAAGTGTAAGGACTGCAGCAATGTGAGATGAAGAACATAGTACAGTTTTGTACCTACCATAAATGTAGATGTTCGAAGATCCACATTGCTGCAGTCCAATTTACCCTCCCTCCTTCCCCTCTGTAGTTAGAGGTGGTTGTGTGGGTTGGATTGTAAATATTGTGTATATTGTATATATTGTACATATAATTAGTGCAAGGGTGGTTGGTTGGTTTTTGCTGTCTTTTGGTTTTGACCTTTCTCTTTAGGGTCTTCTGACATCTGGGGCAAGAAAAGACTGAGGATATGACGTCGGTCATGCGCATTTGTACCCTGACGTCCTGATGTCAGTCTTAAGCGCCTTGACCGACGTCAGCCTAATACTTTGATATTCGGGCCGACCGAGGACAGCGGACTACCCAAGTGTAAGGACTGCAGCAATGTGGATCTTCGAACATCTACATTTATGGTAGGTACAAAACTGTACTTTCAGACACAGTCCCTTTGTTAATACGCTGCACAGTGAAGAAGTACTTTCTTGCAATAGTAAACGCATGTTGGCTTAAAGTTAGGTCACTGTCCACAAAAGGTCCAAAATCCTGAGCAAGAACAACCGAGTCAGCACTTCCCAAAGGATATGATAATGCATTATTTTGATATTTAGTTTCTGGCCATGATTTTGACACTAGTTATTTATTTCAAACTAACTTTACTGCGGGATGGTTACATTTTGTGGGAATTCACTGACTTGCTTCTAGCTTTCATTCATCTGCAAAGACTGTCAGAACTCTTGGGTATTGGCTTTTATTTCGGAGAAGTAGTTAACAAATAGGAATGATCCCACCACTGAACCTTGGCTGATTCAGTTTGTGACTGCTCTTCTGTGGAGGTAGCTTCCCCTATTTTGATCTCTCTCATCCTATTTTTGAGCCAGTTGACGATCTAAGTCAGTGATGTACTAGTTTATTCCCAGTTTATTTAGCTTTTATGTTATGCCTGAGTGAGGGATTGTGTCAAAAGCTTTGGCTAGATCTAAGTATGAGGTGTGCACTGTTTCCACCTTCATCCACTGCTTTGGTGACCTTTTAAAAAGAATCAACCAGGTTAAGCAAGCATGGTCTGCCCTTAAAAAAATCCAAACTGAGATGGGGCCAATGTTTGGAGGTTCCCTGTGTCCTTATTGATTAATTCCATGTTAAGGCTTGCCATGGGTTTGCATGTGAGACTGGTCAGACTTATGGGTCTGTGGAAGGCCCTCACTCATTTAGGAGAATGACTGTAACTGTTCTCCATTTGCTGGTACAAAACCTGTAATGTGGCTGAGGTTGAACCGTGGTGCTGGGGGGGGGGCTAAATCGCACTTCATGCCATTTAAACTGTATTCAGGGGTATTCATTGGGGACCCATTGATGTATTTTTAGTTTTTGATACAACTTGTGAGTAGAGCTCATTTCAGGTATGTCTTGTGGGTCAGAGTGAAAAGAGAGAATGGTAAAGTTTGAGCTGAATTTATCAGTCAGTAGGTTTGCTGCATCTTCAGCCTCTTTGTAGGCAACATCATTCACAATCAGCTCAGTGTATTTCTCCATTGTGCTTTTTTGAGACTACAGACATAACTAAGATGGTCTTTTGATTCTTTGGCTCGGGTAGCTATTTTAGCCTAAAATTTGGCTTTGCTGGATTTGAAGCTACTTAGTTTATTACAGTGATGAGGGCTCCAGCATTCTGGGAATTGCTGTTTTTATTTTTGGTCAAAATTCACTTCCTTGTATTGTAAAGCTTGTTCATATGGTTCCACCATGGGGGTTGTTTCTGTGGTTTGTCCTGCACTTGTTCCTACAGGATACAACTGCATCTGTGCAGTCATTTATATGCTGATATAATGTGGTGGTGTACTTTTCCCAAATTCAGTTAACTGGGTTTAGTTTGGATTTGAAACTTGGGAATGTATCACTTGGGAGTAGGTAGTTTGCCTTAGAGAAATTTCTAAAGGTACTTTGGGTAAGAAGGGGATTTTGGTTTCAATTTTAATTAAAAGGAGACAGCTTTATGGTCAGACCTAACAAGTAACAAGGACATCTGAGGGATGGTGCAAGATGCCATTGTATTAGAAAGGATAAGATAGAAGATTTTCTAATTGTGCCAGGATATTTGTATTGACGAAGTCCATGAGTCTCTGTGCTTTTGCACTAGTGGAGGTGTAGGTTTCCCAGTCTGTAGTTGAGTAGTTTAGATCATCTAGGAAAATTATATTGGGTTTAATACTGAGTGATCCTGGTTCCTGCAGATAGACATTGTGGCTTTCTTAGGTCATAGAAGAGAGTTCTGTATCTACTTAATATGTGATGTGGGATCTTTCTGATGGTTATTTGGAAATGAAGACGCTCTAGTAATGCATCATGGTGCTTAGCCAGTCATGATGCGAGTCCCATCTGGATGAAGATTGAGACACCTCCACCTTTTTCCCCTCCTGCAAAGCAGCTGTTCTAAATGTGTGGAAGATGTTACAGCCTACACAGTTGGAGTGCTGTCTGCCATTTTAAACCATGTCTCAGTTACTACGCAGACATCTTCATCCTCCATGGTGAGAAGGGCTTGTAGGGAGTAGTATTTCTTCTTCAGGCGGCTAGCTTTGATCAGTAACACTTTCATATTTACCTTGCTTGCTCTGTTATATTGATATGCATATCAGGTTGACATTGCTTAAAAAAGGTGTAGGAAGACAATGCCTTACTCAGTAATCAAAACCCTAGAGGGGACAGATGCACGCCATCCCTGGCAAAGCTGCTTGATCTGTTGAACATATTCTTCCAGGCTGACAAATGTTGGACCCCCTTTGAATGACAGAAAAACTAAGTCAGTTATTGAAGTCTGGTGTGTTTTTGTTTTTTTTTTGCTTATATTGCAACATCATCTTCGGATGAGGGAGAATGCTGCTCAGTGCTAGGCTCATACCTGCCTGGGAGACCATCTGAGATCGTCGTCGTTGTTCATGGTAGGGATTTTCAGCTCTGTGAAAGAGAGTAAGGGGCTGTCCTTATGAGCAAAATAAAATGGAAAAATACACTGTTCACATAAAATAACTATGTAATGTAAAGTAGGTTTTATTCAGCTGCAAAGATTTGTTGCTTAAATTTGCTTCAGAACAAGACCAGTACATTTTAAACAGGATACTGAGGTTGCGTATTTTTTGTGATGGTAAAATAATCGCAGTTGTTGACGTGATCATATTTATTTTCTGGGCTGCATTGGTTCAGCTTTTTTTTTCTCACCACTCCAAACTGCATTACTTGTATTTTGTTGAGTTTAAATTGCCTGCAACTTGAGCTGGGGAATGCAAACTGGTCAAGGTTCAGGTCAACTGAACCTGTAAAAAAGCATTATTTTGCAAGTGGCAAGCTGCTTCAATGTGTGAAGGCTTTGCCTCTGTCCCGCTCTGTAAATCAAATATGTGAATTCCATGGTCATCCAGTTATGGAGAAAAATCCACATACAGTGAAACACTGCCAGCATGCATAAAGCTTTGTCAGTGATTACTAATAAGAAAATTGATTGGGGAGATCACCTTGTGAAGATTAAACTGGACAAGTTTAAAACTTCTCCAGTTTATACTCTGTGTAAGAAAATATTTCAAGCTCCTATTGCTTTCTCACTGCCTGATACCTTCACATGTAAGTAACAGTACATGTGGATAGCTAATATCAGCTTTGGAAATAGTTTTGAGCACAGTATGTGAGCTTGTTTTTAATTTCAGAAAAAAATGTCTCAACAAAGTAAGTTGTAGTCACCTAACATCATCCTTTTTGATTACTCACTTTTGTTTCAACATGATGGGGGGACCATTGTCTCTCCTGGTAAGCAATGGTGATAAAATAAGAATCAGGCCTGGACAAGATGCCATTCCATGACAGGACTTGCTCACATAGGGTCAGTTTGGTGTAGTGCTACAACTCCTGTTCAGCATGTTTTTGAGATACATGAGGGGAAAGGAACTCATTGTGAAAACCCATACAGGCAAGAGGAGGTTGTGAAAACTCTGCACAAAAGGTATATTGGACATAATTTGAACTGGAGAACAAGCATAGTAAGGCAGCAGCAATAATTGCTTTAGCACTGTGCCACCACCATTTAAGTACAGGAACAAAGAGCTTCAATTAAATTTGGTAAAAAATATCTCAAGACTGAAGTTCTGTTTGCTTTTATTTGTTTAACATTTGTTAACAAGGTAAGTGGTCTGGTTTTGTAGACTTATTTTCAGCCACAACCTGTGTTGCAAGGACAAGGGTAAATACAGTACGTAATACGGACAGCTTAGTGTAGACAGACAGCATCATTTTTGGAAGGTGGGAGGAAAGCAGACTACGCAAAGAAAACATAAATTCAGACACTAGGAGAACATTCAGGCTTCACAAAGAAAGTGTCTGGAAGTCGAGACTGAATGCTGAACCCTGGCCCCTGGAGTTGAAAGGCAGAGATTTGCCACTGAGCCACTTTGTTACAGTGATAAGAATAAGTTTGTATTTTTGCAGGTGGCAAGTTGGTGCAGTAGTTTATTATTTTTTCCTTGGATTCCCTTTTCCTCCCCTCCATTCATGAGTATTGGCCCATTCATTCCTCCTTGCCCCTGGAATCCTAGAGCATCGCAAGAGTGAGCGAAGAGCCGGGAGTCCTAGCTGTCATTTTAGTTTGTGTTGTTTGTTTATTTTTCATATGCTGCTCAACACCCACTGTTGACTAAATAGCATTTTGCACTGCCTTACTCTGCTGGTCCCAGTGGAAGTCTTTACGCTCATGACTTCCAGCCAGTGTGTGCACTCCTTAGGTTTGTATTCAGTGAGGTCTAAACTGCATTCCCAAGTCTTCCTCTAAGTTGGTGCACTTGTGACAAGAAATCTCCTTTCCTTTGCTAGTAGAACAAGCAAGCTAGAGTTAGCTGTTTGCTCTCATTTCTTCATGGGTAGCTCCTTCAGTGCTTGGGTCACTTTGGAACCAAGTTGCCTTGGGAGCAGAGATGGCAGTGCATCGGTTGAGTTGCAGTTTCGTATCACTTGGCTCATTCTCATTTGCATTGCTTTTTGTGGAGTTTGCATGTTTTCCCATGTATCAGTGGGATTTTGTCTGGGTCCGTTTCCTCTCACATTTTAAACACACACTGACAGATGATGGATTGGTGATGCAAAACTAGCTCTTAAGTGTATAAGCAAATGTGTATTTGTATGCATCTTGGCTTGTGATGGCTTTGCACTCATTCCAGAAACTGTTTGATCTGAAGTAGGAGATTCATTTGTCTGCAACCTGTGGGTTATGGATCCGATATCGGATCCGAACCGGCATGGTTTACCAGCTATGGATCCAAGCTCTCAGCTCCTCCCCTCACCCATAATACCCTGCTCTACCCTCATGACCTCAGATCTCGTTTGCCGCGCATGGTGACCAGATTGTTTTTCCAGCTCTCCAGCTAAGTGCTAGTTTAAGTGTCTAAATTGTAAAATTTAAAGATATTTTTGGTTGTTTTGTGTGAAAGTGTAGGTTTCCCCTTTGGTATTATTACTTTTTTTTAGTGTTTAATCTAAAAGTTATATCCCCTCCCCTCGCTGTTAGCGTAGTGTGTGTGTTGGGCCTGTGAGTGATTTTTGTTTTTTCTTTAGTTACTTTCTTTAGTTATAGTAACTATTATTGTAGCTTGGGATGTCTGAGCAGCCCAAGTCTATTTTTTCTAAATGCTCCGAGTGTGGCCATAAGCTTTCCCCAGCTGATGGCCACACTCGGTGTGTTAGATGCCTGGGGGTAGAACACCTCACATCTGGATGTTCCATTTGTGCAGGGTTCAACCAGGGCATTGAAGGAGCAGAGGTCCAAGCTTGTTTTGGCGGGCCTTTTACCGCCGGACTCTGCTCCGACCTCCGCTCCTTCGGGGGTAACCGTCCCCACGGTTATTCCCTCTGCTCCCTCCTCCTCCTGGGACTCAACCTCCCGCTTCTGGTTCGGAGGAGAGGGATGCTAGAAAGGACCGGAGGGAGAAGCACCATAAGCGGCGGGCCGAGACCTCTGTTTCGCCCCGCCAGCCAAGCGGGCTTCTCCCCCGGCTCCATTGTCGGCTCGATCTCCTCCTCCTCGGCTCCGGTCTCCAGTGTGTTTTTCACCGGGACCTGAGGAGGAGGAGACCCGATCTCCGTCGAGGCCATCGAGGAGGCACTCTAGGCCTACCTCGGTAGCCTCGTCAAGATCTACGTATAGCCTTTCGATGCTGATCTGGACCGGATGATGAGAAGGTTCATCCAGGCCCAGATGCAGATGGGAGTGCTCTTGCCTCCCCTCTGGGGAGCTCGACCTTTTCAAGCCGATTGCTCCTTCTCCGACCCGCCACCCGGGTTCGGAGCAGTTGGAGCCGAGCAGCTTCGAGCCGGGGTGGGTCGGCGCCGATAGTACTTGGTACTGGATCCGACCCTGCCCTCGAGTGCATCGGATCCGACCTCTCGGAGCCTGGATCCGAGCCTCGGATCTGGGGATCAGTGCTCCTTCGGCGCCGCCTGTGTCGGAGCGCACTGTCCTTCGGATCCGGCCGCGCCGGCTCCGATCCACTCTTTGGATCCGAGGGGAGCCGATTGTCGGATCCTTTGGTCGAGGTCGGCTCCCTTGGCGCTTGATGTAGTGGAGAGGGCCCTGTTGAGGGTCTCCGGACCCCGGCACTTGTTTCGCTCCGCCCGCTCCCTCTGCACAGGGTCAGGCTTCCACCATCCGGCCCTTGGGACAGCCCGCTTCAGTGCCCCAAGTTGCTCGCCTGGAACAGGTTGCTGCTTAGGAGTCCTCTGACAGCCCCCAGAGGATGTTCCTCGCAAGCATACGTGCAAAAGGAGGCACATTGACTCCCCCGAGTCTCTCACGGAAGACACGGATTTGGAGGAAAGGGAAGGCTCCCCACGGTCACCCCCTGAGGATGTCTCATTTGGAGACATCATGGAAATGCTCCGTATAAGGGGGGTGGTCTGCCCCCAAGTCTTCCTCGGACGAGTCCGTGTTCTTGGAGGCATTTGAAGCGGGCCCGTCTACCTCTTGGGTGTCCCCTCCTGCCGACCCCCTGGTGGACCTCATTACCACCAGGGCGTGGAAGGAACCGGACACCGTGGAGCCAATCCCTAAGAGGCCCGATAGGATCCTCAGCCCACCGTCCGACCGTGCCCATTGGAGTAAGGGGCCTCCGGTAGATGCCATGTTGACGGCGGCGGCCACCAAGAGGGAACTTGCTCAGGAGAGTCCCTCAGTCCATCCCCCGAGCAAGGAGTCTCGGATGATGGACCGCTTGGGGAAGCGGATGTTTAGTTCAGCGACCTTCTCGGTAAGGGCGCTGAACTACCTGGCATACATCATTAGGATGCAGCGAGATCTCATTAAAGAATACGCTGCATCTCCCCCAGAGTCCATGTTGGAGGAGGACAAAATGCTGCACTCCACCCGCATGGCCACTCTTAGATCAGTTACTAATACCTCTATGCGGTTACTCTCCCATGCTAAGGAAGGCGCCGCTAGAGCCGCAGGGGCAGGTCTAGTCACTAGACGTCAGGCCTGGCTCTGTCACTGCAATTTTTCTGAGCCCTTCAAAGCGTCATTTGCGAACGCCCCCTTTGATGGTTCTGCCCTCTTTGGCAAAACCGTTCGCGACACTTTGACCCAGAGCGAGAAGGACGGGAAGACGCTGTCTGCCGTCGGAATCCGCTTCTCTGCACCCCAGAGGCCCTACTCTAGGAACCAAAAGGGTCAGAAGAAGATGTGGTTCCGGAAGTCGCAGCAATCCCAGCCTGCTCCGGACAACCAGTCCTTCCGTGGCAGAGGAGGACAGGGAGGACGCCGCCCTAGAGGCAGAGGGGCTCCCAGGAACTTCGGGTCCAGAGAACCTTTTCTGAACGGCCCGCGCAGCAACCCTGAGGGGTTGCCCGGCTGCTCCACTCTGGAGGCAGTCGGGGACGCTGGGCACCTAGCGGCATGGGAGTCCATAACATCAGACCGCTGGGTTCTCCAGATCATATCCAGAGGATACCGCATCCCTTTTCGTCACTTACCAAAGTTGAAGCCCCTCCCAGACGCTCCACCCGGTCAACGGGAGGCCGCTTTGGCAGAAATTGGCCATCTGCTAAAGAAAAGAGCCATCCAGCCCGTCCCCCAGACCAGATCGGATCAGGGTTCTACTCCAGGTTCTTTTAGTGCCAAAAGACGGGGAACTAAGACCAATTTTAGACCTTTCTCTTGAACCTGGCAGTCCCGAAGGAAAAATTCCGAATGGTCACTCTGCAATCTATTCTCCCCCTTCTGGGAGAAAATCACTGGATGTGTTCTATAGACCTCAAAGATGCGTACTACCACATCCTGATGGACAGGCGCTCCAGGAGGTTCCTCCGCTTCCGGCTGGGAGCCAGTCACTACCAGTTCCGGGTTCTTCCCTTTGGTCTCACCACAGCCCCCAGGGTGTTCACCAAAGTATTAGCAGTGGTAGCGGCCCACCTGAGGCTTCAGGGGGTGCAGGTCTTCCCCTACCTGGACGACTGGCTTCTTACCGCCCCAACAAGGCATCTACTACTATTGGCGCAAGACACCTTTCTCCATCTTGCTCCCTTTCTGGGCATTACAATAAATACAAAGAAATCCAACCTGGCGCCCACACAGCTCTTAGATTTTATAGGGGCCAGGTTAGACACAAGGAGTTTAAAAGCCTTCCTCACTGCGGACAGAGTTCAAAATCTGCAGCTCCAGGTGCGGGCCATTCTCCACTCAAGTTCTGTTCCGGCGGAGTTGGTCCTGAGGGCTCTAGGGTCCATGGCGTCTGCTATAGCACTTCTTTCTCTTGCCAGGCTCAATATGCGCATCCTCCAGTGGACTCTTAGTACAATGGTCATACCTTGCTCTCCCTATGCATCATCCCATTGCGATCAGCAAGGCTTGCAAGCGGTCCCTCCTGTGGTGGCTTCACTCCCCAGATCTGCACGGAGGCCGCCCATTTTGTGCTTCTCCCCCTCTCGCCACGGTGACCACGGACGCCTCCCGTCTTGGGTGGGGGGGGGGCATTTTGCGGGCCGGACCGTCCAAGGCACGTGGAACGATTCAGAGACCTTACTGCATATCAATGTTGTAGAGATGAGAGCAGTGCTCTTAGCGTTGCTAGCACTTCAGGACTTTCTTCCCTTGGGAACAATTGCGATTCAATCGGACAACATGTCAGTTGTCTGGTACATCAACAAGCAAGGGGGAACAAGGTCTTACCCTCTTTGTCAAGAAGCCATGAGAGTTTGGGAATGGGCAATCTCCACCAACCGCTTTCTAATAGCAACGCACATTCCGGGTCGGTCCAACATCCTGGCGGACAAGCTCAGTCGCACCATTCTGACCCCTTACGAGTGGTCTCTCAATTTTCAAGTAGCAGAACGCATATTCGCACGGTGGGGAACTCCTTCATGCGATCTTTTTGCCTCTCCCTCAAACACCAAGTGCGACAGTTTTTTCGCTCTGATACCTCCTCCAGGAGGTTCTCCAAGAGACGCTCTGGTGCATGCTTGGCCACCCGGTCTTCTGTATGCTTATCCACCCTTGCCTCTGATGCTCCAAGTTCTTCAGAAAGCCTCTCGGGTGGGTTGCAGAATGATTCTCATTGCTCCGTTTTGGCCTCGACAGATCTGGTTCCCCTTTCTAAGGTCTCACTTGGTGAATCCTCCTTGGATTCTAGATCCCATTCCGGATCTGATATCTCACCCATCCTGCATATCTCCTCCGAACCTGGACAACCTGAAGCTGACCGATTGGCTGCTCCAGTTCCACTCTTGATCAGGACTCCCGGTATTTCGTCACCTGTTAAGGCAATCCTGGTGGCAGCTCATAAACCGTCCACTAGGAAAGTCTACCGCAGCAAGTGGAAACGGTTTTCTTTGTGGGCGGAGCGGCAAGGCCTGAATCCCTACACGGTTCCTCTCCCTTTAGTGCTTGACTTTCTAACCACTCTTTTTAACGATGGTGCCAGCAGTTCCACAGTCAAAGTACAACTGGCGGCAATTTCTCATTATCATATTGGTCATGACTCTAGTCCACTCATGTCAGCCAAGTTGTGTAAAATTTTCCTTAAAGGTACTTTCCTTCTCAGGCCCCCTGTAAAACAAGCGGTTCCTCCTTGGGACCTTTCCTTAGTTTTCCAGGCCTTGACCGCCCCCCCCCCTTCAACCAGCGGCCACGCTGCATATCAAATTCTTGTTTTTTAAGACAGCCTTTTAGTAGCCATTACATCGGCCAAGAGAGTTTCAGAGCTCCAAGCATTATCAGCTAAACCTCCTTACTTGGTATTTCATCCGGACCGTGTTTACCTCAGGACCAACCCGTCCTTTCTTCCTAAAGTAGCTTCTGAAGCAAACATTAATCAATCCATTAACCTCCCTGTTTTCTTTCCTAAATATGAAAACAAAGGTGAATACAAGCTTCACTCCTTAGATGTTCACAGGCAACTTAGATTTTATCTAAACAGAACGGCTGGTCATAGGCAATCCGACCAGTTGTTTATTTCCTTTGCTAAATTTAATTTGGGCAAGCCAATTTCTAAAGTCTCTCTGTCTCGCTGGATTTCACAGTGTATCTTATTGGCTTATCAAGCTTCAGGAAGGCCCGCACCGGAGGGTGTACACGCCCATTCAACCCGGTCAGTATCTACCTCGGCAGCCTTTAAGGCTAGGATTCCTCTAGATGATATTTGTGCAGCAGCCACGTGGGCTTCATCTCATACTTTTATTTCCCACTACAAGTTGGATCTTGCATCTAGGGTAGAGCATCCTTTGGCTCAGCGGTGCTCGGAATATCCTTCCATGATGGCCGCCCAAGATTCAGGTAGCTGGGGACTCTGTCCCACAGGTTGCAGACAAATGAATCTCCTACTTCAGATTTAGAAGTTATGTACTCACCATAATGTTCCATCTGAGTAGGTGTATTCATTTGTCTGCAACCATCCCGCCCTCCTATCCCCCTGGCCTTTCAGTTTCCTGCATATTATGTGTTACCCTTTTCAGGGTGTTCTTGCTGTTGGCAAACTCGATCTGAGGTCATGAGGGTAGAGCAGGGTATTATGGGTGAGGGGAGGAGCTGAGAGCTTGGATCCATAGCTGGTAAACCATGCCGGTTCGGATCCGATATCGGATCCATAACCCACAGGTTGCAGACAAATGAATACACCTACTCAGATGGAACGTTATGGTGAGTACATAACTTCTAATTTCTTTGTACTCTGTACTTCTCAATAAATGTTACAGCTCTGTTTGACCCTGAAATGGAAAAATGGGTATAGAAAATGAATGTATTTGCTGCTTTCGTAATTGTATGCGAAGTATTGAATGAGTTTTCAGTTAAAGTGGGGGAAAAATGAATTGCTGTAGCACAGAATAAGTTGGTGTCTGATTAATTTTATTTCCATAATGAAGCCTAAAATATCACTGACTAGTTCAGAGCAGTTTGTCTTGAAGATGCTAATTGTTACTGAACTGACTTTGTTTTGTGTTTTTCTTCTCACCATGTTGTAGGTGTATGCATGGGGCTGTGGTGCTTGTTTGGGTTGTGGTTCTTCAGAGGCAACTGCTCTTAGACCCAAGATGATTGAAGAGTTAGCCACTACAAGAATTGTGGATATTTCTATTGGAGACAGCCATTGTTTATCTCTATCTCATGGTAGGTGACATTGCTCAGTTTCTGGGGACCGTTGTTGTTAACTTAACTCTTGGATAAAGTAAGTAATTGTGTTTTTTTGTAATTCAGATAACGAGGTCTATGCTTGGGGTAATAACTCCATGGGTCAGTGTGGTCAGGGTAATTCTACTGGTCCCATTACTAAACCAAAGAAAGTGAGTGGCCTTGATGGAGTAGCAGTGCAGCAGATCTCAGCTGGAACTTCTCACAGCTTGGCTTGGACAGCACTTCCCAGAGACAGGTAATCAGTATATATTTTTTCTTTCTATGTTGTCACTTTATTACTAGACTGATATTACCAGAAGGCTTTGAGGTTATTTAATGTGTTAGGGGTTTAACCAGGTAGTTATTGGAATGAGCCTGTTAGATGCTAATGCTGCTCTGAAATGTTTTTACAAGCATTCTTTCTCTTTGGCAGAAAATTATTTTCATTTTAGCTGGCATCTCTCTGCCCTGACTAATTAAAATTTAGCACTGATATGTGTTTATATGTGTGTGTGTGTGTGTGTGCGTGCGTGTGTGTGTGCGTGCGTGTGTGTGTGCGTGCGTGTGTGTGTGTGTGCGTGTGTGTGCGTGTGTGTGTGTGTGTGTGTGTGTGTGTGTGTGTGTGTGTGTGTGTGTGGGGGGGGGGGTGCTTATGGCTTTGGTTACCTTATGCAACAGACAGCAGCTAGGAGTTCATGTAGCGCTGTCCTCAGTTTATCAGTATTGTACTGTCGCTGTCCTCAGTTTATCAGTATTGTACTGTCTTTTCCTATGTTCAGGGTAAGTGTTCATGAAGATGTGTGCCATGTCATCATACCTAGGGCTGGGAGAGTGCTTGCTGTTATCTCACTCCTTTTCTTTTCCTGCCACAATCACAGTTTTGATACCAATCCTAACATTAATTTCTGAAGAGTTCATAAATTAAGATAAGTAGCTGAACCTTTCTAAGTTTTCTTTTGTCACCAGATCACAAGATAGGACACCCACTGGCACTGTCTGGGCAAGCAACACAACTGTTCTCATAAGCATGAGTGCTTCATTCCATCCACTCAGAGAAGAATAGAGAAGCCTGAAGACTACCTCTTTTGAGCTAGTGCCAGAGCAGTGTGACAAAGTAAGGATGACTGAATCTGGATATTAGTGTTTTAGTACAGTTTACTCATGAAGTGACATTATAGGATATCAGCTAACCTTCAGCTGATGAGAGAATGAGCTCGCATCAGTTTTCAGCAAATGAGAGACTTGCTACTTCCAACAGCCATTTTTAGGAAAGGTGTAAAATGTTGGCAGTCGGAACGTTGAACCCACTTCCGTGATCTCCAAACTGCACCTGAATGCCGATGTTCCGAACCACAAAATCTTGCCCCCTTTTTGACCCATGTTAGCACTTGTTTGTAGGTGTGGCGTGGTCGGAAATGTTGACGTTCGATGTTTTTTTCGAGTTTGTGAAGTTTCAGCGGTACGGGTTTTCTAGAAACATTTCGGTGGTGCGGTCATTTGACTTTGTACAGTCGACATTTTAAAGGTAAACCGTATCTCACCATGTCTGACAGCTCACTATAAGTAGTCATCCATTGTATGTTCGTATCTGACTTATCTGTTGAGTCTCTCAAAGATCATGTGCAGCCATTTTTGCATGTACCTACAGTCTTTCTCTTTCTTCTGGAATGACAGGATAGCTTACCACTCTGCAAATCCAATTTACTGAAAATTCTGCTTTTTCATTTTGCTGTTATTCCCTGCGTGCAACATTGGGTTTCCACTGACATACAAGGACAGTGCTCCCTGGTTTGCATCATCATGCTTGTCACTTTGATGATACAAAGTTGGATCTTTCCTAGTATGCTGGGTGTCTTTCTTCTGCTTTTTATAACCTAGTAAACATGTTAATGCTGCACACGTGCCGAGTGCAGTATGTCTGTTTATTAATGGAATGGGTTTTGCATTGCCATGCACTTTCTGTGTAAAATGAAATACAAACTATGAAACTGTAATATTTAGCATTATTGTTAAAACTGTAATCCTCAGTGATTTAAAAGAAAATACATTTTATGAGAGATGGACAGGGAAAAATATGAGGATCTTTAAGCCCTAACCTTGATAGGGTCTCTGTCTTTGCACACAGTGCAGGCTGGAGAAGTTGTTTGACCGCAACTGAGCTACAAAATATAAGTATCTTTTGATTATTTTTACAGATTACTGTTTTTATAATTTAATATATATAAAGCACTTTGTCTATTCAGAATCTTCACAAATCCTTATCTGTTTAAAAACTTTCATTTGACTCTGTAGTGCTTGCTGTCTTAGGCTATTGTATAAACTGAAACATTTACTCTGTGTAAATATCTCTTGGCTAGTGGGGGCTGGTTCTTTTGTGTTCTTGTAAAAAAAAAGTTGTTGTTCTGGTCTTTAAGCCCTAACCTTGGTAGGGTCTCTGTCTTTGCACACATTGCAGGCTGGAGAAGTTGTTTGACCACAACTGAGCTACAAAATATAAGTAGCTTTTGATTATTTTTCAGATTACTGTTTTTATAATTTAATATATATAAAGCACTTTGTCTATTCAGAATCTTCACAAATCCGTATCTGTTTAAAAACTTTCATTTGACTCTGTAGTGCTTGCTGTCTTAGGCTATTGTATAAACTGAAACATTTACTCTGTGTAAATATCTCTTGGCTAGTGGGGGCTGGTTCTTTTGTGTTCTTGTAAAAAAAAAGTTGTTGTTCTGGTCTTTAAGCCCTAACCTTGGTAGGGTCTCTGTCTTTGCACACAGTGCAGGCTGGAGAAGTTGTTTGACCGCAACTGAGCTACAAAATATAAGTATCTTTTGATTATTTTTACAGATTACTGTTTTTATAATTTAATATATATAAAGCACTTTGTCTATTCAGAATCTTCACAAATCCTTATCTGTTTAAAAACTTTCATTTGACTCTGTAGTGCTTGCTGTCTTAGGCTATTGTATAAACTGAAACATTTACTCTGTGTAAATATCTCTTGGCTAGTGGGGGTTGGTTCTTTTGTGTTGTTGTAAAAAAAAAAGTTGCTGTTCTGGTCTTTAAGCCCTAACCTTGGTAGGGTCTCTGTCTTTGCACACAGTGCAGGCTGGAGAAGTTGTTTGACCGCAACTGAGCTACAAAATATAAGTATCTTTTGATTATTTTTACAGATTACTGTTTTTATAATTTAATATATATAAAGCACTTTGTCTATTCAGAATCTTCACAAATCCTTATCTGTTTAAAAACTTTAATTTGACTCTGTAGTGCTTGCTGTCTTAGGCTATTGTATAAACTGAGACATTTACTCTGTGTAAATATCTCTTGGCTAGTGGGGGCTGGTTCTTTTGTGTTCTTGTAAAAAAAAGTTGTTGTTCTGGTCTTTAAGCCCTAACCTTGGTAGGGTCTCTGTCTTTGCACACAGTGCAGGCTGGAGAAGTTGTTTGACCGCAACTGAGCTACAAAATATAAGTATCTTTTGATTATTTTTACAGATTACTGTTTTTATAATTTAATATATATAAAGCACTTTGTCTATTCAGAATCTTCACAAATCCTTATCTGTTTAAAAACTTTCATTTGACTCTGTAGTGCTTGCTGTCTTAGGCTATTTTGTCCCAACCTCCCTCCCTGTTGGTGTCTTGCTCTTATACTTGGTGGCTTTGCAGTTGCCCGCCCCTACTGTGACACACCTCCCAGTCTAGTGTCATTAGCTCATTCTTCTTAATACAGAGAGAACATTTGATAAGGCCTTCTGTTCCTCCCTTTTCAAAAAGTAAAACAAAACCTTTTTTTTTCTTTTTCGCCTGAACCTTCTTGTGTTCTGACTGTCCTTCTCAAACATATTGGAAATATACAGTATATTTCAGAGCATTTGTTATAACTGTATTTGCTTTAACTGATTTAAGTATTTTTTTCTGGCTTTTTGAATATTTACTGCTTAGCGACTGCATCTTAGCCTGTTTATACAGCTCTGCATTCTATTTAAACTGTTTTTGTGTTGATTAACTGTTTTGCACTCTTAAAAAGTTATTTGTTGCTTAATTTTACCTGTAGGCTAACACACTCAAGTGTGCTAGCCGCTTAAAAGCATTTATAGCATTTACTGTCTGTAAAAAAAATCTCTTGTTTTCCCACCTTACTGAACTAGAGTAGTCCAGTTTCAGAGTTGCTGATCCCTGGGCTTTGTTTTTAGTTCCTGTTACTGATCCATTGCCTTAATTAGGAAGGAGGGAAGTTTCTTGCTTACCAGTGGGAGTGGGAAGCACTGAGCAGCCTTTTTGTCCGAATTGGTGAAGTTTCAGCCAGAAACTAGTAGTCCATTGGTCGTTTTGGGCCAATTCCTAGCTCCTTTCAGCCCCCTGCTATAAAACACACTAAACACGCGTTTTCCAGCTTGTACCAACTCAGCACAGATCCTCGTGGTGGCCTGCAGAGTGATCCAAGCAGCAGAGAGCTAAAAGAGTGACTTTCTACCAGATATAAGTATTTTTGTGGCTTTTCCCACTGTTATTAAGCTAGCGACTGCATTTCGCCTGTTTTACTGCTACTTTAAGTGATTTCTGCATTTTACACTGTTTATTGCACTTTAAGTTACTAATTGTTGCAAATTGTTTCTGTAGGCTACACACTAAAGTGCGCTAGCCGATTTACAGCATTTATAGCATTTACTGTCTGTTTTTTCCTTATCTCTGTAATAAAACAAAAATCTCTTGTTTTCCGCCTTACTGAACTAGAGTAGTCCAGTTTCAGAGTTGCTGATCCCTGGGCTTTGTTTTTAGTTCCTGTTACTGATCCATTGCCTTATTAGGAAGGAGGGAAGTTTCTTTGCTTACCAGTGGGAGTGGGAAGCACTGAGCGCCTTTTGTCCGATTTGGTGAAGTTTCAGCCAGAAACTAGTAGTCCATTGGTCGCTTTGGGCCAATTCCTAGCTCCTTCAGCCCCTGCTATAAAACACGCTAACGCTGCTAGCTGAGTTGCCACTGTTGCACACAAGAGCAGCGGTGGTTAAACAAGGTTAAACTATTCGGGCCATCTAAATTCCACTCTTCTAATTTTCCCTTAGAACTGCCTTCCTCGAGCTGTACTGCTGATCTAACCAGCATATCCTATAACTGAAAAGTTCATCTCTACTTGATTCCCAAGTAGACTATTCTCTATCTGTAAAGCCTAGCACTTACTCCTACAGTACTTGCACCTTGATAAAGCACTCTTATTATAGATAGTACCCCACCAGCCTAAAACCCACTTCCCCTGGAGTCCTTTGAAAGTCTCTTTATCTACTACTTCTAGTATGTCGAGGGATCAGTTGCTAGTGTCCTCTCCAGCTCAACTGGTGAACCTGGGAATATTGAGGCAATGTTACAATTGCCTCATGTACACAGACAATCCTCTCCTTCTCCCACAAAACACAAATACATGCGAGAGATGCAACTATACGGCCAAACTGGAGGCTGAGGTCTCTCAACATAGGACTGGCAAGACCAGACAGGAGGAGAAGGTAACCACACACAATACATACCCAGTCACACATGGTACCATCACAACTTCAAATCATACACATACTCACACAAAGACATACTCGGAGGCTCTGATAAAAATTTACCAAAACAGCAGAGGCCACCAAAGCAGACACCCAAACAACTACCACCTCACGACCCAACACATGCAACACATAGACCACACAGTCAGAGTGTCAAACAGTCACAGCCCTTAAGGCCAAACAAAATGCCAGACACACTTGTCATTGGTGATTCCATAGTCAGACACACTGACGTCCCGCTCACCAGACTGAGTAAGGAGAAGGTCACAGTAAGCTGCCTGTCGGGCGCTAGAATCCGCCACATAACGCAAGCACTCAGGTCTCTCAACAGCAGGTACAAGTCGACTCAGTCATTGTCCACGCTGGTGTCAACGACCTGAGATGTACCTCCTTGGACTACATGAAAAGGGACATCGAGGAGCTCTCTGATTATGTAGCCCAGGCAGGTATGACCCTGACCTTGAGCAGTATCCTACCTTCACCTAGAATGATGCCACAATACAGTGATAAGATGATCAGCTTTAATAATTGGCTTAAATTCTGGTGTCATTCAAAGGGGATCCAATGTCTGTCTGCCTGGGATGACATGCTGGACAAGCCATGCTGCTTCTCAAGGGACGACTTGCACGTGTCACCCCTGGGCTTCTGGATATTGGCAAAGGCTCTTGCCACCCCCATAGTGCCTTTTTTAGGCAAGGCTCAAATTCTAAACCTACCACCCTAGAACACCAAAAGGAAAAAACTAAGGGTAATGCTGCTCAATGCCAGAAGTCTCAATCTCAAGATGCACGCACTCGAGGCCCTTCTCAATATGGAGAACATCGATGTCTGTGCTGTGACAGAAACCTGGTTCAAGGCTCCTGAGAGCACCCCAGCACTAACAGGTTTCACCTCATATCATGCGTTCCGCCCCAAAATCCGGACAACACCAAGAAAGGAGGGGGTGTCCATATTCATAAAGGACACCCACACCTCAAGGTTGGTGGCAACGCACGATGCATCGGAGACCATCCAGGTGCAATTAACCATAGGCAAGACTGCTCTGCAATTTGTAGCATGTTACAGGCCACCCTCTCAAACTCAGGAACCTCACATGGCCTTCCTGAAAACATTGGAGGGGATAAATGTATCTCCATACACCATCATACTAGGTGACTTCAACTACCCTAATATAGACTGGGAACACTACTCAAGCCCGAACACTCTAACCCAAAGATTCCTGGAGTTCATAAACTCAAATGCCATGGAACAACTAGTCACCATCCCCACAAGAGGAGAAAACATACTTGATCTCATCATCACGAACATGGGATCAAAATGTTCAACACCGGAAGTATACCCCTCACTGGTGAGATCAGATCATAAACTAATCTCGCTGGAGGTCCTCATCCCGCCCCCACCTGAAACAAAAAAGACCACAGTGAAAAACTTCTCAAAAGCCAATTTCACACTTCTAAAAACTAGTGTGGTCTCCTTTAAGGCCCCTGAGCCAGTGGTAAACATTACTCAAACCGCTGAATCACTTACAAATGCCTTCTACCAGCACCTACAGGACTGCATGGATCAGGCAATCCCAAACAAAACTAAGACTCTCTGTACCAAAGGCAAAGGTCCAGTCTGGTGGACCCCAGCCATAAACAAGCTCTACAACAAAAGGAGGAAGCTACTACAAGATAGAGCAAAATCCTTGAAAGGTAAGACACCTTTGATCATTATAAGTAAAAAACTAAGAGCTCTCATAAAATCATCCAAGGCAAATTTTGAGAGAAAAATCGCCAAGGACTCTAAAGACAATCATAAGGCCTTCTTTAGCTATGTTAGAAACCTAGGAGGAAACTCCCAGATATGCTCAGAATTAGTTCAAAATGATGTGAAAATTACTGAACCTACACACATTGCCAACATACTGGCTGACAGGTTCAGTGCAAACTTCTCCCGCCCCAAAAGCAGAGATATCTATTCCAGAGGATTGTAGCCCCCAAACATCTCCAACGCCCAGGTGAGAACTGCCCTCACTAAGGCAGAAAACACAGCATCCATGGGACCGGATGGTGTCCCCGGCTGTGTGCTTCATGAACTCAACGAGGAATTAAACCCACAGTTAGGACAGCTGTTTAATCTTAGCCTCACCTCAGGATACGTACCCAAGGAGTGGCGCACGGCGACTGTGGTCCCACTTCATAAGGGCGGTGCCTCCACAGACCCTGGAAATTACCGCCCCATTAGCTTGACAAGCCTTATCTGCAAAGCCATGGAGAGGATCATAATGGAACTCATAAATAAAGACATAGGAACTTGCAGACTTTGGATCCAACCCAGTTTGGTTTTGTCAAAGGCAGATCCTGCCTCTTAAACTTGGTTGACTTTTGAGACAGTCACCAAGGCCATTGATGAGGGAAAGGCAGTCCATACAGCCTACCTCGACCTGGCAAAGGCCTTCGACACAATACCCCACTCAGGTATCATCGAAAAACTCATCAGCTTGAATGTAAACCCATACATCACAAGATGGGTTGCAAACTGGCTAAGTGACAGAACCCACAGGGTCAGAGTTGCTGGAGCCATGTCAGACTCAAAGCCTGTCACAAGTGGTGTCCCACAGGGCTCAGTCCTGGGTCCACTCTTGTTCGGCATCTACTTTTCTGAAGTACAAGCAAACACAGGAGGGTTATGGCTGACAAAGTTTGCAGATGACTGCTAGCTGGGGTCCATAGTCAAAAACACATCTGTCACAGATATCCTCCAGAAGGGCCTCACAGAAACGGATAACTGGTGCCAGAGCCATGGCCTGAAGTTAAACGCCAAAAATGCATAGTCATACCCTTCGGGAAAAACAAGGTTACCCCTAGCTACCATATAGGTGGCAATCCACTGAGCACAGAAAAAGTCATCAGGGATCTGGGGACCCAAGTTGACAGTAGCCATTCGTTTGACACTCATGTTGCTAAAGTAGTTAGGAAAACCTTCTATATCGCCCACCTGATCATGAAGGGATTCACATCTAGATCAAGGGAGGTCATCGTCCCCCTGTACTCATCACTCATTAGACCTATGATTGAGTACAATGCCCTGTTCGGAATGTATCTGACCAGACACCTGCTGCAGCTTGAAAGGCCCCAACAGTTCCTCACCAAAAGGATAAAGGGTCTCAAAAATATGTCTTATGCTGCCCGACTGAAAGAACTCCAGCTCTATTCAGTCTCGTACCGCTTGCTCAGAGGTGACCTGTGCCTGACATATAAGGCCATGTCAAACCCAGATTTGATGAATATGCTTCACCTCAAAAAATCTAGATCCCTCAGAACCACAAGGGCGGAGACTTAAACCTTGACACGGTTATAAATAGAACGTGCTGGAGGGACAGATTCATCACCCAGAGACTCCCTATGCTGTGGAACAAAATCCCGGTACATGTGAGGCAGAGCACCTCGCTGGCCTTGTTCAAGAGGAATCTTGACCAATGGATGGGAGATCGCAGATATACCCCAGGGATTACTTCAGTGTCACTGCTTGACAGAGGCACAGAAAAATGATAGGCATAGTTTTTATTCAAACTAAAGGGGTGGCGAAAGCCACATAACTATGGGCTAGGCTTATAAATGCCCTTGGGCAGATAGCCTAGTATGAACCTATGAACCTATGAAAATCATGGACAGATGAAAGGTAAGATTCATTGACATTATGGGAAACTAGAGACAACTAAGGGTTGTGGATTTTGTGCTGCATGTGATGTGCTCGTGTGGCAGTGAAACAGAAGCAGCTTTTACTTTCCTTTTCACATAAAAGGAGCAGAGAAAGCGTGGCTTTGAAGATTTGATTAACCAACAAAGTGTAACTAAGTTTAAAATTGAAAATTAAACAAAAAATGCAAGCAAAACTGCCCCAATCTGAAAGTCCTGTCACTCTGTACACATTTATACCTCTTGCTGACTGCGTAATGGACTGTGTTGACCCTTCCTGCAGCATAATCACTGAGGGCGGAACATGTTGTGGCTATGGAAGGCATGTTTTAGAAGAGGTCTTCCTTAAAAAGAAAAGGAAGAATGCAAGCTTAAGTGCCAGAAGGACAACCATGTTAAGCAACTGAGGAAAATGCCTTTTGAGAACAGATAGACTACTTTGATTTTGTCAGTTTGCATATGATCTTTAAACCCCCATATTTCAACCTCAGTGGTTGTACTCAGACCTGAGTAGTTTCTCACCCCATCCCCAAGATTTACAGCACTCCATGAAAGTTTTACTGTGTCATTTGATGCCAGCCATGCCCACAGGAAGACCCAAACGTTGTATATGTTAAGTAATGAAATTAAGCACAGATATAATCCAGATAGAGAGAGTCTTTAGTGAGACAGAACAAGTTTTGATGTAATGTTGTCGGTCTTCATTTATTCCTTGACATATGAGTTCTGTTGGAAGCATCGGAACTGACTCGGCCATTAGTACAGCCCACGAGAACCAAAAAAAAAAAACTCTCAAGCTTAAGTCCTACCCAGAATGCTTCTCCCCAGTTTACCTGCCTCATTTGCCACTTCTGTGACAGACGTGTTGCCAAATTGCTCTCAAGCTAAGTTTATTTTCTTGTTGTATTTCAGATTTTTTGTATAGCTATAATTTTTTTCCCTTTTTATTATTATGTAGCTGTTGACTTTCTTCTTCAACCTACCCTTTTCTTTGATAAGTCTTACATCTCTTCTCCATCCTTCCCTTACACATTTAGGTGTATTTTACGACTACCATTGTTGGTAGTACTTAATTCTTTTCCCTTTTTTCAAAAAAAAAAAATCTTTCTATCCTTACACTTGCTGTAATCTGTTTACCATTGCTGGTAGCTTTCTCTACCATTGGTACTCTCATCTAACATTGTTGGTAGCCTTCCTGTCCTTTTCTTTTACTGGTTTTATTTGGTTGGTTGTGTTAGTAGTAGTAGTATAAGATTATGGCTAACAAAGTTAAAGGATATTCTGGTTTTAAAAAAAGTCAGTGTGTGATCATAAGATCCTCATTTCCAATGGGCATTCTCTTTGTGTGTATTGCTTGAGTCCAGTGCACTTGCAAGAGGATTGTTCAGTCTGTCATGCCTTAAGTCACTGGGCCCTGGTAGAAAGGAAAAATAAATTGCTGCTAAAGGGAATTATCAAATCTGCTTTTGAGGGGGCATTAGCTAGTTTTTCTGGTAAAAACAAAACAGATTATATCTTCCCCCTTCCTCCATCTTCATACTCCAGATTAGACAAACTAAAAGAGAGGAGTCAATCGGTGCCAGCTTTTCCCTCTGTACTGACAACAAAAACTTGAGAATTTTGGTTCCTTCCGTCTCTACGGAACCGACAGTTTCTTCAGAGGCTACTGGCACTGAAACTGACTTCTCCACCAGCGCTGAAATTATCAGAGTAAGTGTTAGACCAGCCTGTGGAGCTGCTAGCCTTGGAATTGTCTTCTGTTGTGCCACTGATATCTTTGGATCCAGTGGAATGTCCTGAATTTTCTTTCTTGGATTGACCTAGGACCAGATAATTCCCCATCCATAGATCCCTTGGCTGGTCAGTTATCAAGCCCATTTTTGAAAAGACAGAATTCTCCCTTTACCCAGTCAGTTCTTTCCACTAGGAGCCTGATAGAAATGGATGTGTTGAGATTGATGTATAAGCTCCTTGTAGCAAGAGGACTTGCAGGTGCATCCTCAGTTCCAGCCCCTTCATATGTCATATTCCCTCCTCCTGTGATCCTCATGTACTCTTCCTCCTCTAACCTCTTCTGATGACTTGGAGATTCTGGCTGCGAGTTTTCCAGTGCCAAGTGTTTTGGTTCCAACAAGATCTGCATCTCCTATATCCGATTTCTACCATGAGTTCTTCGGCTCTGTCATATCCGGAGAACACGTGGGTCATGGCTACGATGTCAGATCCAAGGGGCAGAACTCGACTCTGTTTTTATCTGAGCCATCTCTGCACCTCAGGGCTTCGGCACACATTAACTCTACCCCTGCTTCAGCTTAGGGAGTGGCTTCTTTGGAGTAGGGAGTGACCACTGTTCTGAGGCAGTCTTTTTCTGTTCCAGGTTCCCTTCTCTTTTCGGGGGCGGGGGCAGCCTTCCAGGCCATGGAGAGGACCTTGTCCACTATGGGCATTCAGTTGTTTTTTCCCCTGTCTGAGCATTTCCCCAATCCTTCCTCTTGACCAGAGCTTCTCAAATCTCAACTCCTGGACAGTGAGTGCCGAAGCCACAGGAGACACCTATTCAGGTAGTGTTCTCTTCTGATACCTCTCCAGATCACTCCACTGAGAAAGTTCCTCAGAAGAGGAAGTGTAAGAGGAAACACTTAGATTCCCTGGCGGAATGCATCACAGAAGACACCGATTTTGATGAGGGAGAGAGATCCCCATGGTCACCCCCAAAAGACGTCTCCTTTGGAGACATCCTTGAGATCCTTAAACAGAGGGGGTGGCTGGACATCCCAAAAACCTTCTTCGGAGGAATCGGTGCACCTGTAGGCCTTTGGTGCTCAACCATCCACCTCTTGGGTTACTCTGCCTGCTGACGAGCTCATTAAGTTGATCTCGCAGTGGGTGTGAAAGGCTACTGACACCAAAGAACGTATATCCCCAAGAGGCCAGACAAAATTTTATCTGCATCACAGGACCATCAATTTTGGTCAAAGGGATTACCAGTAAATGCCATGGTGGTAGTGGCGGTCACAAAAAAGGAACTGGCAAAGGAAAGTTCTACTGTCCATCCTCCCAATCAAGAGTCTCAGGTGATGGATAGGTTTGGAAAGCTGACTACCACTTCATCAACCTTTGCTTTGCAGTCTTCGAACTGCATGGCACATTTCACCAGACTTCAGAGGTATTAAACAATCAGATATCCTGGCAGGAGCTATATCTGAAGAGGTCCAAGATAAGGTTGCTTCTCAGCTGGCCCACCCTAGAGTCCATTTCAAATTTGTCTATGAGGCTCATAGCATATGCAGTCGAAGGGATGACTAGAGCAGCGGGATCAGGCGTAGCCATTAGGAGATGTGCCTGAATGTGCCGATCCTTTCAAGTCTTCATTCTTCAATGCAGCCTTTGATGGATCATCCGTTTTTGGCCCTAAATTTCGAGAAACTTTGTCCAGGTATGAGGAAAGATCCTTTCTGCAGTGGGCATACATTTTTCTACTCCTCAGTGGTCCTTCTTCAGGAACCAGAGGAGTTGGAAAAGGTGGTTCAGAAAGTCCCAAGGGCCTTTTCAGGGCGCATGTGGCAGTGGCTGTCCCAGGGAAATAGCGTAGAGCTTCAACGGAAGACGCGGTCCATGCAGCAGAGGTGGCCAAATTAGGGTTCCTGAACTGTCTTCCTGGCAAAAACCCTACCAGCACTTCGGAAAGGAGGCCCAGTTGCTTTCCTCTGGAAGCATTCAGAGGATGTCTGTCCTTGCACCAGCATGCCTGGCTTCAGTAACTTCAGATGTTTGGGTGCAAAGGATTATAAGCTGCAAAAAGATCCAAAGTCACACAAGGAATGCTGAGAACAAATCACTTTATAACGCAAAGCTTTCGGGTATGAACCCTTTCTCAATACTAAATACATACATATACACAAAGCAACTGCTTTTATACAGGCCTAGTAGTCATGTGACTGCAGCCAAAGTCACATGACCTATTTAAATGTGCAGTTTAAAAAATTATTTAAAGAAACATACTGCAGGAAAACATTTGTTAAAAAAGAAGCTACACATATGCATATATATGATCAAATTTCAAAGCAATATGAATCTAAATCTAGCACATATATATGCTTAATTATAAAAATATAAAAATATACATATATACCTATATGTTTAATACAAACTCTAAAAACATTAAAACATAGGTGTACACATACATGTACACAACAGATGCACTTATTAACATCAATGTATAAACATGCTCATGTGCACAGGTTGATATATCATTTCAACCTACGTTGTAATCCAACAAGAATAGGTTTAATGCTTACTGTACTGTTAAGGCCAGGAGGACTATCAGCTCCCAAACGTACTATCCATTGATATTCTTTAGTTTCAAGAAAATTATTAATATCACCACATCTGAGTGAGGGAATCACCAAATCAATAACTCTAAATCTAAATGTATGCCTGTCCCCACACGTCTCAATATGCTTATACAAGGCATTCTGAGTATACTGCCTCCTGATTTCTGACTTGTGTTCAATAATCCTGTCCTTAAGTCTACGCGTAGTCTTACCAATGTAGTATGCAGGACATACAGAACATGACGCCATGTACACCACATTGGTAGTGGTACAAGTAGCTCTTACAGAAAATGTATATGTATGGTGTGTGATCGTATGCACATAACTATTAGATTCCACATATCTGATCAAGTCCGAACAACAGGAGCAGTTTAGACATGCATATGTACCAAAATTAGATGTAGAGTAGATGGGTCTATCAAAGCATAAATTCAAGGGAGGCGAAAATCTTTATAGCATAGCATACTTTTGAGGGTTTTCATATTCCTAAAGCTAAAGAATGGCTTATCACCTAACAACTTTGTAAGTTCAGGGATGCCATTAAAATAGGCCAATACTTATAGATAGTGCGCTTAACAAGGGAGACCTTACTTGCAAAACCAGTCACATATCTAAATCTTTGCACAGTAGGGTTTACAACTTGATTTATCACAACATCAGGGTTCGTAAGATTATAATTCCTGAAATATGGGGCATATAATGAATGCCTGTTGTTAAATACCTGATTCTTCATCTCATTTAAAATAGACAATGCATAGCCACAATCAACAAAATCCTTAAATGTATCATTTAACTGTTCATTAAAGACAATATCGTCTGTGATGAGCCTACTCACTCGAATAAATTGAGACTTAATCACCTCGAAAGACATAAGGGCATGCATGCTGTCCGCATGCACATATCTACCCACATATGTCTCCTTCTTAAAAACAGAAGTGCCCAATAATCCATCCTTGTAAAAGATGTTAACATCAAGGAAGGAAGCCTCTTTACTAGTAATGGTTGACTTAAACTTCAAAAATGATGTCGTGTTGTTCAAGTGTACAAGATATTCTTCTAAGCTGTCCCTAGATCCACTCCAAATTAAAAAACAATCATCAACAAACCGTTGATAGAACACAACACGTGTGTCAAAAAAATTTTTTCCATCATGCAAATTGTCTAATTCCCACTGATGCAGTACAAGGTTTGCATATGTTACAGGGGTGCCCATGGCGACCCGTTGACCTGCAGATCTGTTGTTGATTGAAAATAAAACATTATGGCTAAGTACTAGGTCCAACAATTGACATATATTTTGAATAGATTCACTAACTAAGGATTTTCAGTAGTCAAAAACTTCCTGATGGACTCTATGCCATACAATTAGGGATAACAGTGAACAACGACACAATGTCTAAGGTGACAAATAGAAAATCATTCAGATTACATGGTTCACTGTAATACCACTTTGAAAGTTTGAAGAGAAAATCACCAGTATCTTTCAAAACATAATTACATTTATCTAAAAAGGAAACAATTGTTTCTGAAGGTAAACCAAACAGGTTCGGTTACCCACCCATTGCCAGAAACAATGGGTCTCATGGGAGGGTCTAACAAACACTTATGTATTTTGAAGTCCATTATAACTGAGGTATAGATGGACAGGGTACAGAAAAAAAGTTAAATAATTCCAAACTAATATTACTATTAAATTGCATGTCATAAACATGTAAATTAACGTCAGTAATATGTTTCTTTACATCCAGAAAACTAATTTTTTTAAAGGACAAAGTATCCATTACTAGCTTATCCATTGATGAATTGTAGCAAGCTCTATCCATAATCACAATACTTCCACCCTTATCTGCCTGCTTAATGATGATTTCACTATTCCTTTTGAGATTCTGCAAGGCAAGATGTTGCTCATAGGTTAAATTATAAGTAAATTTTCTATCACAGACATTAAACTGTTGCCTAAAATCAGCTTCACAGACATTGCAAAAGGCAGTAGTAATAGGTGTATTCACAGGTATAAAACACTACGTTTTCTAGGAATGTTATTAGGAGCAGTACTAACATTAAACAAAATTTTTAAATTTAAATTTCTCACAAACATTTTCAAGTCGGTAATAATATCAACTAAATCTAAATTAGTCATAGGTATGAAACTCAGTCCTTTTGAAAGAAGGGACACATGAGAATCACTCAAAACAAAGGATGAGAGGTTAAGAATACCTCTCACTACTTGCGGGCATTCTTGCCCTGTCTCAACGGACTGTCGTACTTGCGTTTCATTGAGGAAGTCTCTTGCTTCATCGATAATGGTTCCCTCTTGTTTAAAGAGTCCTGCACACGTTCGGTTTCTCTAACTGAAACCGCTTCTCTGTGAAGTTTAAAGTCGACTGATGCGTTTTACTAGCATGCTGCACATCCGATACCAGGTTCAAGGCAGCAGTTGATGAGGTGTCCATAGCGGACGTCATTACAGCGTCAGTGTTAACGCTACTAGAAGAGGCAATGGTTACAGACTCAGAAGGAGTTGAAGTGACAGTGTCTGTTTGTATAGAATTGGCGCCAACAGTCAAATTTGAATCAAGGGGCTGAAATACATCTAGCGCCCTAATAGAAGTGCCAGCAAAAGTTTTTGCATTGTGATTTTTGTTAGATGTTACCATAGTTGATTCTCTTGGGTCATTCCTGGGCCAAGAGAAGATGTGACCCACTCTGAAATCATTAATGTCTCGAGAAAGTTTTCTTTTCTTAACTAGTTCAAGCTTGTCATCTAATTCACGAAATTTAATAAATAGATGATTATATTTAGGTAACATCTCTGAAAAACATACAAGTGATTTCAGCTCTTCATCTAATTTGATAATTTCAGTCTTTAAATCTTGCTCAACAGACATAAAATACTCATTCATTAGTGACATATAGTCTAAGCTTAGCTTCAAATTCATTTGCTGCCACCTTTTGAGGAGTTCAGGGTACACATTCCCATAAGATGGCATTTTCAATATTCTTAGTCCACGGGGGACTATCCCCATTTTAAGGTATGCAGAGAAGCTAAACCTCTGCCACTGAAAACGCTTATATGAACCAACTTTACATTCAAGCAATGTAATTTTGTAGTTAAAAGTATCAATGTCACCTTTAGAAGGATTGTCCAAAGTAACCTGCGTTCCATTTTCAGGAACCATAACAGGAACAAAATCCAACAAAGGATTAACTTCTTGTGAGAACATCGAATGTAGTGATTCCATATTTCCAATAAAAGGTAACAGGCTGCAAGAAAGGCTACCAAATATAGTTACTCAACAGTCCAGCAGAGTAATACTAATGGTAGAAAAACAAACTGCAAAAAGATCCAAAGTCACACAAGGAATGCTGAGAACAAATCACTTTATAACGCAAAGCTTTCGGGTATGAACCCTTTCTCAATACTAAATACATACATATACACAAAGCAACTGCTTTTATACAGGCCTAGTAGTCATGTGACTGCAGCCAAAGTCACATGACCTATTTAAATGTGCAGTTTAAAAAATTATTTAAAGAAACATACTGCAAGAAAACATTTGTTAAAAAAGAAGCTACACATATGCATATATATGATCAAATTTCAAAGCAATATGAATCTAAATCTAGCACATATATATGCTTAATTATAAAAATATAAAAATATACATATATACCTATATGTTTAATACAAACTCTAAAAACATTAAAACATAGGTGTACACATACATGTACACAACAGATGCACTTATTAACATCAATATATATGTGCTAGACATCTACTAGAACAAGCAAGAGACTACGTTCTCCAGACCTATGCCAATATGGGGATTACTGTAAATTACGAAAAATCACAACTGACTCCAGAACAAACTCTAGAGTTCATAGGAGTGGTGCTAAATACCAATACTTGCATGGCTTCCTTTTCCTTTCCAACACTGCAAAAGATCAAGGCCCAAGTGAAAAAGATTGTCAGAAACAAGAGATTAGCTGCACGACTAGTCTTGCTGGCCTTAAGTTCGATGGCAACTGCCAATTACGTTAGTTCCTCTAGCAAGATTTCACATGAGAATTCTTTAGGGGCTTCTATCATCTCAGTGGTCCATTCTGTATCAGCCAGGGTCAACTCAGAGTTTGTTTACCAATTGTTGCAAGACAGACCTAGCTTGGTGGAGTCACTCAGATGAAATTCTTTTGGCCCATCCCTTGTTCCATCTCCTCCCCAAGCCATAGTGACCACGGACACTTCCCATATGGGGTGGGGGGGCATTATCTGGGCAAGATTGTCCAAGGCACTTGGTCCTCTGTAGAGGCCAGTTTGCACATCAGTGTTTTGGAGCTGAGGGTAGTGCTTTTACCTTTGCAGGTCTTTCAAACTGCTATTTCCTCAGGCACAATTGCAATTCAAATGGATAATTTGCCAGTAGTTTGGTACATCAGCAAGCAGTGAGGAACCAAGTTGTACCCCCTTTATTGAAAAGCTCTGAGTCTGGCAGTGGGCGATCTCTTCCAACCACTTTCTGGTAGCAATGCATATTCCTGCGAGTTCCAGTGTGATAACGGACAAACTGAGCAGATGAGTTCTCCTCCTCACGAGCGGTCGATCAGTCCCAAAGTGGCGAGGAATATTTTTTGTCACTGTGACCTATTTGCATTGCCTCTGAACAACAAGTGCAGCAGTTACTATGCCATGGTCCCCCACTGGGTGAGTACCCAATAGATGCTGTCCTGCACATTTGCCCATCCGGGCTTCTTTGCACCTTTCCCTCGTTTCCTTTAATTCCTCAGTTCCTAAAGAAAGTGATCAGGTTGAAGAGCAAAGTAATCCTCATTGGTCCCTTCTGGCCTCAACAGTTTTGGTTCCCCTTTCTTTGGCCTTATCTGATTCAGCGACCGTGGACTCTGGACCTAGATCCAGATCTCCTATCCCTTCCAGAAGGATTAGCTCATCCAAACTTCCAGAACCTCAGGCTAGTGGCTTGGCTTCTCCAGTTCCATTAATTACCAGGCATAATTCTCTAGATTTCCCAGTTCCTAAGATCATTTTGGCCTCACACAAACCCTCTACTAGAAGACTCTACAAGAGAAAATGATAAGAATTTTTCGTACTGGGCTAGTGATGATAACATTGAGCTTTTTTCCACTCCTTTTGACAAAATCTTAGAATTTTTTGCTTTGCTTTTTGAAGAAGGAGCCTCTTCCTCTATTATTAGGGTTCAGCTAGCGACTGTTTCAAATTTTCATGATGGGTTCAAAAAATATTCATTAATTTCTCATGAACTTTCCAAAGTATCCTTAAAAGGGACTTTGTTGTTAAAACCTCTGTGTAAAGATCCATTTATAGCCTGGGATCTTACTTTAGTGTTACAGACAATAGTTCATTCCCCCTTTGAGCCTGCTGTCAACTGCGACCTAAAATTTTTATCTTGGAAAACTATTTTTCTAGTAGCAATTACTTCTGCCAGAAGAATTTTAGAAATTCAAGCCTTATCTTGTAAACCACCATATTTGATACTTCACAAAGACAGAGTTTCCTTGAGAACAAACCCTTCTTTTCTGCAAAGGTAGTGTCAGAAGTATAAATCAGACAATCAGTTTGCCAGTCTTTTTTAACCAATTTTTCAAACAAAGGTGAATGCTCTTTACATTTATTAGATGTCCATAGACTATTGCGATTTTATCTCCATAGAACAAAATACATTCGGAAATCTGACCAACTTTTTTTGTCTCCTTTTCAAATACCAGAATGGGTAACCCAGTATCCAAGGTTACCTTATCTAGATGGCTGAAAGATTGTATATCCTTCATATACAAGAAGAAGAAAGTTGAATTGCTTGGACCTGTCGGGGCACTATGAGAGCCATAGCTACTTCAGTACTTTTCATTCTAAGGCTTCCATGGATGATATTTGTGCAGCTGTGACATGGGCTTCCCCACATACCTTTATTAAGCATTACAGATTGGATTTGGTTTCTAGGGGAGCAGCATCCTTTGCTTCTGTGGTTCTCGGGTATATCCTTCCATGAGTCCTCCCAAGTTATAAGGTAGCTGGGGACTCTGTCCCATATGTCAAGGAATAAATGAAGATTGACATAATCTGATAAGAACTTATGTATTTGCCATAACTTCCATCTGTGTTGTCGATCTTCATGTATCCTTGACCCCCCCCCCCGCCCTCCATCCCCCTTCCATTCAGACCTCCTGGTGGAACGAAATCTGGTCCTAGTTATACATTATTTCATATATCTAACCAGGTCTGGTCTCCATTAAAGTGTTAAGATTATTTTCTGTTGTGTTTATCTGCAAACTTGATCTGAGGTAAATTGAAGAGGAGCATTCTGGGTGGGACTTGAGCTCGAGAATTTTTTTGTTCTCGTGGGCTGTAGTAACGGCCGAGTCGATTCCGATGCTCGGAACCAAACCCATATGTCAAGGATAAATGAAGATCGACAACACAGATGGAACGTTATGGTAAGTACATAAATTCTTTTTTTTTGTTTTGTTTTGAACATACTATATGCGAGGAAAGGTGGAAAATGCTTTATCCTCAAATAAATTCACTATTTTTATGCTTTATTTTGCCTTAACACCACAGGGATGTGGTACGTAATCAAGCAGGAGGAATCAGATCATGCCCCCGTGTCTGCGTTGCATGATATTCTTTGTGTTTCACTGTTGCAGTCATCACACTTTGGTTATCTGCCTGCAGGTAGCTCTTAGTCGGCCTGAATACCAGAGTCTTGGGATTTCTGCGTCGGATGCTGTCTCCTCTTCCATGATGTCAGGTCGTCAGGGGTAGAAAACATACAGCTGACGCCATTACATCAGCTTTTGTTGCCGTGTGGGAGCATGAAGCAGAAGCAGTTCGCAAGTGCCAGTCGGCCGCTACCTGAAATTTTCATTTTTCGAGTTTCAAACCTGAAGTCTTCTAAAGCTAAGTACCCCATTGGGGATCCTTTTTTCTTGCTCTAACCGATGTCAGAAAAAGTTAACAATTGTCTTGCCTGTGGAAAGCAAATACCTCACAGAGATTTTCATTCTTACTGCATCACCTGCTTAGGCCCAGACCATGACGTTCCTCGCTGTCAGTTTTGTGCCTTGTTTAACGCCCAAACTATTCGTCGTCGGGCTATCTTTGTTGCTAAATTCTTTCGCTGTTGTTCTCCATATTCCGAAATGACTTCAATAAGCCATCCGACTACCGATCTTCCGAAAAAACGTAAGGATAAAGACAGAGACTGACTGCATAGGTCCAAAACTGCTGACAATGCTTCCGTTAAGCTAGTCGCCAGTTCGCCGGTACTCAGTGAGGCACCTTCGCAGCCCCTGATACCCACTTCTACAGATTCGCAGGCCTCTGCTGAGACCCATTCGGAGTCCAGTCTGCCGTGAGATGCTTCTTCGACTATGCGGATGTCTTTACCTTGGATGGGTCCAGAGCCGCTGTGCAGGCACCAGCTTCTGAGGGTGTATTCCGACCTTCCGATGTTGGGATTAAACCAGCTACTTCATTTCTGACTAAAACTTATGAGTTTCTCTGGCCCAAAGTCCGCACTGCACCTAGAAAACTGACGATCAAACTACATGCTCAAAGTTCTATGCCACAGAAACAAATGCTTAGAATGGCTGAAGACCTTATAATTTTAATTAGGGGAAGCCACCCTTCCCCCTCTAAAAGACAAAGAATTGATTTTCCTTCCGATTCCACAGACCATGAGTCCTATGACTGTGAGCCCTCTGATTACCAGGACATACCTTTATCTACCTATGAGGATTCAGATGCAGAGGATTCCATTCCCCCTGCCTCCCCTCCGGAGGACTTTTCTTTTGGTAAAACCTTGCATACTTTAAGAGAGCATTTCCGCTGGGAATGCCAGGATTACCCACAGTCCAAAAAGAGACTCAAGAGAATTTTTAGACTTGCCTCAGCACAGGCCTCTAGCTATACCCCCTGTCCTGAATATTGTAGATGATGTCTTCATGGAATCCAGTTTTACTCCTGATAGTTTACCACCAGCTTCTAGAAAACCTGACGGGTACTACAGAGTACCTGACTCTCACAAATTTCTCTTTAAGAATTCCACTGCAGATCCAGAGACCATTTCCCAGTGACCTAAAGGTATTAAGGCGACTACAGCCAAAAACCCTACCCCTTTGGACAGGGATTCTACAGCTTTAGACAGATGGGATAAGATGGTATATACTTCA
This sequence comes from Protopterus annectens, assembly GCF_019279795.1. NCBI lineage: Eukaryota > Metazoa > Chordata > Ceratodontiformes > Protopteridae > Protopterus > Protopterus annectens. Next base: position 1,156,518,949 of record NC_056739.1, read on the forward strand.
GCAATTCTTGCCATCAGGGCTTTAAATTGCCAGTTTCACATTTTGAGGTACCAATATTATGGAACTAATTAAACAAAAAATGTTGTTGCTTCCAGATTTTACAGAAAATAAAGATTGACAAGAGTTAATGCATTCTGCAAACCAAGTTAGTAAACATACTTTGCAGTGCGGTTTTGATGCCTTAGAAGCATCTTGCAGGACTGCTGTCACTGGGTCTGTACTGAGAAGGCATGCTTGGCTGAAGGAACAAATCTTGCCTTACCATGTCAAAACAAAATTACTAGATGCTCCATTAAATCAGGAATGTTTTTTTGGCACAAAAGCAGAAGTAGTTCTTAAGAAGATGGAGGAAAAGGCTAAATCTGTGCAAACTGTTAAAGATTTCTTACAAGTGCAGCCACCATCTATTTTCAGTGGGCATTGGCCTTCTAAGAACTGGTCCTTTCCAGTCCCTCCCAGGCCTTCTCAGTCCAAACCCAGGGGCAATAGACCACCAAGGCTACAATCTCAGGGTATGCAGGGATCTAAACAATGGAGTGCTCCCACTTCAAAACAGGGAGTGGTAAGCCACCCCCTTATATTAAAAGTTCGCAATGACGTGTCTATCATCTTTCCTAGCCATGCCCAAGTACTTGCACCCCTAGGAGGAAAACTCGCCCTGCATGCAAAAAACTGGATGTCCATTACCCTGGACTGATGTATCCTAAACATTGTATCCCAGGGATACAGATTATACTTCCACTCACTGCCACCCCCAAGCGGGTTGCCAGACCTTTCTCCAAAGCAGTGGGCAGAGGCTCAAAAGCAAGTACTTTCTCTTCTCAGTATCAGGGCTATTCAACCTGTTCCAATAGAGCAAAGGGGACAGGGTTTCTACTCCAGACTGTTCCTAGTGCCCAGAAAAGGGAACTCTTGGTGTCCTATTCTGGATCTATCAATTTTCAACACCTTCCTGGTGGTCCCAAAATTCAAAATGCTTGCACTACAACAGCTTTTTCCCATGCTAGCCAAGGACTCCTGGTTAGTCATCCTAGACTTAAAATAAGCTTATCTGCACATCCCCATAAGGGAATCTTGCAGAAAATGTCTACATTTCAGGGCAGGCTCTATGCACTGTCAGTTCTCTGCACTTCCCTTTGGCTTATCTACTGTGCCCAGGGTATTCACAAAGTGCCTGGCTCCAGCCGTTGCATACTGCAGGCAGAGAAGTATTAAAATTTAACCATACTTGGATGATTGCCTGATTCAGGCGGACAGTCAGGAATTGCTACTTCAGCACCTGGCATTTGTAAAGAGACTCCTAACTTCTGTGGGGTACACCATCAACGAAAAAAAATCACATCTGGTGCCCAGCCAAAAGATTGTGTTCCTGGGAGCAGGCTTGAACACAATTTCCCAGATGGCATTCCTCACTCCAGAAAAGCAGGTTTATTTGACAAACTACTTCAAACTAATGGCCACCAAAACCCAGCTATCTGAGAAAAATACTGCAAGCCCTAGGGTTCATGGCCTCATGCATTCTACTAATTCCATATGCAAGACCGCATATGAGGAAACTTCAGTGGTACTTAAAAAGTCTCTGGTGTCAACATTCTCAGGACCTGGAAACACTGATTCCTATCATTCCTTGTCTAAGGGCAGAGTTCCTTTGGCGGGCAGAAGCTAGGAAGGGACTTCCTTTCACTCAACCCCTCGCCGTCCAAACCCTGACAACAGATGCATCAGACTTTGCATGGGGGGCTCACATTGCATGCAGATGCATTCAGGCCAAATAGAGCCCAAGACCTGCATATCAATCAAAAGAAATGTTAGCTGTACAGAGTGCTCTGACAGCCTTCAAAGACCTTATCCTTCCAGGACAACCCCTGATAAAGACAGACAACACCACAGTTATGTGGTACATAAACAAGCAGGGGGGAACTCATTCCTACCCACTCTGCAGGTTAGCCATGGCCCTGGGGAACACAGCCTTGAGCAACCAAGTACACCTGCAAGCTCAGTTCCTGCCAGGCAAACAAAATTCACTGGCTGATGACTTAAGCAGAAATCTACTGGACCCACATGAGTGGAAACTGGAACCCGACTCATTCAAACTTCTAATCCACAGGTGGGGGACACCAGAGGTGGACCTCTTTGCCTCCCCCCAAAACCATCAATTGAGCAAATTTTGCACCAGGAATCCACACAGCCAAGCTTGGAAAGTGGATTCTCCCTATCCTTTACATGGGAAAACCTCTCAATTTATGCCTTTTCCCTCTGCCCCTCCTCTCAAAAGTACTACTCAAGATCAAATAGGACAGACCAAGGACAATCCTTATTGCACCAGACTGGCCACGCCAGCACTGGTACCCACTCCTATGCAGTTTGACAGCACTGCCACCCTGGCACCTACATCAGACCCCCTCCCTGCTGTCCCAGCAGGAGGGACAGATTTTGCATCCTCATCTGCAAACCCTGAACTTTGCAGCCTAGCTTATTTTCTGAATACAGCACCAGCAAACCCCAGCAAACAGGTGCTGGACGTCATCATTGTGGCCAGAAGGCCTACTACTAGGAAATCCTATTCAGAAAAGTGGAAAAGATATTATTCTTGGAGCCAGTCTCAAGGAAAAGACACAGCCGTGACAACCTTACCTCAAATCCTAGATTACCTAGCAGAGCTGCTCCACAAAGGCCTATCCTTCTCAACAATTAAGATTCATGCCTACCATCTCAGCTCATTACAATACTGAGCCACCTCTCTTCTCTCACCCTCTGATCAAGCAGTTCCTGAGAGGAGCTAACAATTTAAGACCTCCTAGGAGAGCTCCCACCCCTGCCTGGGACCTTAACTTTGTACTAGAGAAGCTCACGCTTCCCCCTTTTGAGCCTGCTGCTACAGCAGAGTTAAAATTCCTCTCTTGGAAAACAGCATTACTTCTAGCTATCACTTCAACAAGAAGAGTGTTTGAGTTACAGGCACTAATGGCTGTGTAACCCTTCATTATTTTCCATGCTGACAGGGTTTCTCTCAGGAATAACCCGTCATTTATGCCCAAAGTGGTATCCGGTGTGGCTTTAAACCAATCCATCCATTTACCAACCTTTTCCCTAATCCTCAGGATAAAGGGGAAAGGATCCTGCACTCCTTGGACATGCCCAGACAGCTCAGGTTCTACCTTGACAGGACTAAGCCTTTCAGAAAATCTGACCAACTGCTATTCAGCTTTGCTACAGGGGCAGAGGGCAAGGCCATTTCAAAGTAAACCATTTCCAAATGGATAGCACACTGCATCTATTTCTGCTACAAACACCATAGAAAACCTACCCCACATGGGGATCAGAACACATTCCACTAGGGCTACCTCTACCTCTACAGCATTTCTCAGGAGAGTACCTACCAGGGACATCCTAGAATCTGCAACCTGGAGTTCTGTACACACATTCACCAAGCATTACCACTTGCCTATCTTTTCTAAATCCAGAGCTGGATTTGCTACAGCAGTCTTACAAGGCCTGTTAGCCAGCCCCAATACTTCCTGACTGCCTCCACCCTTCCTCAGATTTGGGAATCAACCCAAGTGTGATGACTGCAACAGTGAAACAAGAAGAACATAGTACAGTTGTGTACACTTACAATAAATGTAGATGTTCGAGTGTATTCACTTTTGCAGTCCAGGTTACCTTCCCTCCAGCCCCCATGGCTTTTTTATGCTTTCTACCTATCCTTTTTTTGGCCATATCTTTAGGCAAGGGTATTTACTTTTTACTGGAGGTGTTCCACACCATGTAATTGCTTCCTATTTTGGGGGCTCCTGACATCTGGGACAAGAAAAACTGATGTAATCGCATTGGCTGCATGTTTTATACCCCTGACGACCTGATGTCATGGAAGAGGTGACAGCATCCGACGCAGAAATCCTAAGACTCTGGTATTTGGGCTGACTGAGGGCTACCTGCAGGCAGATAACCCAAGTGTGATGACTACAACAGTGAATACACTCAACATCTACATTTATGGTAAGTGTACACAACTGTACTTTCTTAATGGCGAGTAAACCTTATCTTATTTTTCATAAGATCCAAAGCAAAGGGTAAAAATGTCATGCAGACAAACTATTCAGCAAAAGCTGCACCAAAAACCCAGCTAAGCTAGAGTCTTAACTGTGCAATACCCTATATCTCCTGTAGTGGAGGCCCATGGGATATATGCATATGAATGTTTACTCTTTGGTTTGGATGTTATTTGGGTATTTTGCAAGCAGTTTAATGTTTATGGACATCAGGCTTGATTTTTTAAGTTCTGTTTCTTTAAAGTATAGCCAAACAGTTCAATTATGCTGACTGGACAGTACACTAAAAAGCTCGAAGCATGCATGTCCATGTAGTGGAGTTTGCTTTTAATGGCCAAAATCTATCCATAAAGAATTAAAAAGTAAAAAGTCATGGGCATTCAAAAGCCATGTAGCTGAAACACTGTATGAAAAAAACAAAGTCGGCAAAACCTGGAACCACACACTTCAAAGGCTGTTGTGAATCCTTGCAGTAATCCTTGTAGTAAATGACTGCAAAACACTTTGTAAGCGGAAAACAACACTTTTTATTATACCAAAATAACAAATGGATAAGTGCTTTCGTCAAGAATCTTCTCAACTTCATCAGTTTGTGAAACACTGTATGCCCTTAAGGGGTCATTTGCATGTATAACATGGGCCTCTATTACAAGAGTTTTAAGGTATTGCATAATAAAGTCTAGCTTGGCTGAGTCTTTCAAGGATTTTTTTAAAACAAATTCTTCATTTATGCCTAAACTCTTTTGAAGTTTGCTTTGAATTGAGCTATACATAGCCTTGTCATTTTTCAAGATCCAAAAAAAAAAAAAAATAAGAAAGATTTTACATACTCACGTTGTCCGCAAGTATCTTGGATACTATATTGACAGGACTAAAGCCTTCAGGAATTTAAATCAACTAGATTTATTAAGAAGTTAATAAAAAGGAGTGATCTGGACAGTCAGTGTAAAAACAAACCATTGCCAAATGGCTGTCTCATGCAGTTGTGTTTTTTTTTTTGTTAATCTCACTATAGCAAGTAATTTCCAGATGAGGTATGGACCCATTTGTCCAGAGCTTTGTCCTTTTCCATGCCTTTTTGGAAATGGTGGACTTCGGAAGTATTCAAGAGGCATCTGCTTGATGATCTCTGCATATGTATACTGAACATTACTGATTTAATTATTTTACTAGGTGCAGAGCAGGATTTGCTAGAACTACGCTCTACTGGCTTCTTTCTCCCTTTGTTCACTAAATGTGTTATTGGTCGATAGGATTGTAACAATGTATTTTGTCTATTTATCTAGCTATATATATAAATCAGGTAAGGTAGTATGCTAAATACATACATATTTAGCACTGTGAATGCCAGCAGCAGCTCTGGCCTTCAGGTCTGTCCCTCCAAAACTCACTGAGCCTCTGTCACTGCAGTTTGTTATACCTGTGCCTGTTTATCAGAGTGGAAATCACTGTCAGTGAAGACAGGCAATTTCCCACCTCTTCCCAAATGTCAGTTTTCTTCCAGTCCACTCTCAAGGGAGGCCTGCTGCAACTTTTGCTCTCTGTTTTGAGACCAACTTGGGGCATGACAATGAGCGTTTAATAGATTGCATGGTTATAAAAAAAAAAGTTTCACATTGAGATGTACAAGCCTGAAGCGAGGTGTACTAGAGTGTGAATCACACCCACTGGAGTGTGACATCACCCTACCCTGCCCGTATATCTATACAGGGTTGTTTATATTCAGCTGATCAGAGAGGAAAACTTTTGTATGTTAAGATGACGTTTATTAGGACAGGCCATACTTCCATCCACTGCAGAGGACTGAAGTTTTTTTCTCTTTCTTTCTTTTTTTTTTTGGCAGAAATAAATGTAACCTTTGTGGAATTTGATATGGTTGTTGTGTTTTACATGTTCTGAAGGATATTCACATACTGAGAATGTATCTGTACCAGTATTGGGGTGGACACACAAAACATTCTGCATGAAAATCTCAGGGAATGTTATTTTCAACTTGTATGATACGATGTAGCTTCTCTTTGGAAGGGACTGTGCAGTGAGTGCATAAGGATAGGTGGTAACCCTACAGACGAAGATGGTAAGAGTTGGGCACAGACCGGCATAGCAATGCCCACACTTAATGCATAAAGTAAAACGGGCTGCAGTTAAGCTGCGGCTTGTGCGGTGCTTATGTGCATGCATGAGCAAAGTGCAGCGCTTCCACAGCTATACAAATGCAGCTGTGCCAGTAAGAGCAGTTACCCATGTATGGTGTGGAGAAATTCATAAAGCCAAGTATGGCTATACTTCATTTGCATAAGAACTTCTTAAATCTACCCAAATTTACACCAGTCTTTTATAGTCTGCCTTATTAAACATCACTTGGCTCTGCATTTATGTGGCAGTTGAGGGAAAGAGCAAATTACTTTAAAAGTGCTAGAAGTTATAACACTACCATAAAATTAATGTGAAAAAGGAAGTGATCAGTGCATTTCTGTATGACCTCTACAGGATTAGCCTCTGGTTTACTGCTAAGACAGAAAGTCTTGCAATTGTACCTGAAATATTTGGAATGTATAGGGCCCGAATTTCAGTGCTGTGTCTGGGAAGTGGATTACTGTAGACATTGGTCTCTGACAATGGGAAATGCCAAGAACCACACTACAGGTTATTCTAATTTAGCTAAGTAATGGTGTACATGACAAATTTAATAATAGTCACTATACCACATCCCTATAACAACCACTTACAGCCATACATTTTAGTACTGCAGCTGAGGAATGTATAACACAGATATTTGCAAAGAAAATTTGAACCTAGAACTCAGAATTTATGCTTCACTGAGCTGGTGATACATATTTTTTTTAATTATGCTGTGACATCCTTCATCAATAATTGCTTACCTTTACATACATATGAAGAAGGTGTGATCTAATATAAAATGTGCTTGCAGGTTTGAAAAATGTTGCAGCAGCAGGACATAAGACACAGGACAGGTAAGTACAGCTCTGAGGAAAATTCCATCTTCATGGCTGTGAGGGCATTTCGGAAAAGTGGGGGCAAAACAAGCAGAGAAAGGAGAGCTAAGGCATGAAATCAAGTAGCGGCTAATGTAAGTGCTGTAGAGGGAAGGAACCGCAGAGGAGGAAAGGAGCAAATGGCGTGTTGGGATGTACCAGGACCAAAGCTAGGCAGATTAAGGGTAATGGAATGAGGCAACACAAACCTTGGAGAGGACTCAGAAACTAGAAAGTTGGAGAAACAAAAGAAATAAAATGGGATGGTTGTTAAGGGTGAGAAGGAGATGGAGGAGGAGGAGATTAGGAGAACAGAAAATGAGAAGAAAATGGCAAACAGAACTAGGTGACTCATTATCAGAAATAGAGTGGGAGCAGATAAAACATCAGTTTATATATAAAAAAGCCCTCAAATTTTAAGTATTTACATGGAAATGTCTATATAAATACTTTTGCAACCCAATAAGATTAGTTAAAATGTGTCCCGCAATAGAACATGTTGGAGATATGAGAAAAAGGCAGTAACTTGAGTCATATATTCTTCGAATGCTTTAAAAAACAAAGCCACCAAAGGAATGTCACGAGTGGAACATTTTGTTTGATTAGCGCTTTCATTCTTATAAATACATATAACTTCTTCAGGTAAAAAAAAAACCTTTCTGTTAAACACTTAAAAAGGTAACCATATACCACCATCCAGTGGACAATTTTAGTATTGCATAAAATCATTAAATTTAATCACAAGTCAAATGGAAACATGAGAAATGTTCATTGTAAATATATATTAAAATTACCTAAAAAAAATTAAAATTCCTATTTTACTATTTTAGAATTTTAGATTGTATATCTGCTAAGCATGTCCCAAAAGGGTTGTCTCTCTAAGTATCCTAATATTTGATGGAGGCTTCTCTCCTCCAATGGTGAACTGCTGCAGCTTGTTGACGATGTAGAATTTGTGTGTATATTGGCACATGATAATGAGAGGAAAATAAAAAGATTAGAAGAGTTATTAAAAGTATTGCAGGATGAAATTACGAACGACTTGTTTTTTCCTGTATGGGATTCTTTTACAGAAAATTGACGGAATAGGTCATTAAGAAAAGAAAAAAGAAGAAATTATTGAGAGATAATGAGGATTATAAAATCAAGAGGGTTTATCCATGTCCGCCTAAGAAGGTGTTGCCCCATAATGAAAGTTTATTTGTTGAAAATGGGGGAGATAGTGATGGTATGGTTACAGCAGTAACGTTAGTGAGTGATTGTTTTTTAGGAGATCAAATCCCTCCTCTGCCGGCATTCAGCAAGACTACAGGGCAAGACAAACATGACCCATGGGGATTATCACTGGAACTTGCCACAGGAATGAAGAGAAGCCCCTCAGTCGAGCAAACAGAGGAGCCAGAGGCAGAGGACAGCGAGGAAGATGGTGTGCGACACCCCTGGGACATGTAGTGCTCAAGGACTGTATTTAATTTTAATGGGTTTAAAATTTTTAATTGTAGTTACTTGGACATTGCACTTTTATATGGTGGACTATTTAATAAGGGATTCATGTTTATTACCTCTTCAAGCTTTAACTTTGTGGGACATTTACAATAGTTGAAGCTGTTCGTAAATTGCTATCCTTGAACCATAAGCCCAAATTCAACAACAGTTATATGATATATATTTTGCATCGGTCAAGTTTGTTTAACCTTCCGCTTATACCTTCTCCAAGCATCTGAGAGGATATGTGAAAGAAATCTGAGATTATTAGCATCACAATTTCATAATAAGATATTACAGTCTAACCCCTGAGAAGAGGAGTTTAGTGCATGAATTTAGCAACAATTCGATAAGGGTGATGAAACCTGACAAAGGGGGTGGTGTGGTTATTATGGATAGCTTTATGTTTTCACAGAAAATGTTGGATTGTTTAAATAATGGATATTTTTTTTTATTTCAGCAATGAGATTTATATTGCCTACTTAAAGACTGATTTATTGTTGGACAATGTATTACTTAATGATAGGGCTGATGAAGTTGTGTATGATTATTTGAAGGTTACAAAGCCTGTGTTTCCTAGTGGGATACCAAAGGTACACAAGTCTGTACTGGACTCACCACTGCACCCCACTGTGGTGACAGGGGGTCTCAAAACAGAACCGCTGGTGAAATGGTTTGATTATAAATTATGAAATTTTTGTGTGGACAAGTCTTGTTTTTTAAAAGACGCATTGCATTTTTGAAGGCATTAAAACAAGTATTTTATGATAGTTATCTTGTATTTTTAAGTATAGCTGTTTGTCAATTATTTTAGTTATCCCACACATCACATATTACTGGTATACAGTGTTTTGGTGGTTCTTTAATTGAGGATACAGGTTTGTTGCAGTGTGATATTAATTTATTGGTGGAATGTATGAATGTATTATTACCCAACAGTTATATTTTTTGAACATGAATATTATAGACAATTTACTGGGATAGCAATGGGTGCATCTGCGGCCTCTGTTTTTGCAAACATTGTCCTATGGTGGTGGGAAAAGTATGTTTTTACTTCGTTTTCCTGATTATTTTAAATTATAATTACATTATTTGGAAAATATTTTAATTTTATGGTTTGGTAATATTGAAAATGTATTAAAATGTGTTGGATTATATCAACAACACATTTTTATTTTGCTTTTCAGCACAATTTGATGTGTATGAAATAAATTTTTTGGATGTTACAGTTTAAAATATGGTTGACAATTGATTTTCATGTACCATTCATAGAAAAGTTACCCATTTTAATAGTATGCTACATTTTATCCGTTTCCATCCCCCATGGCAAAAGAGGAATGTCCTTAAAGGGCAGATGATTACAGTATCTAGATTAGTATCTGATGATACTCTCTTTTTTTAATATGAACTAGATATTATTTCAAACATGTTTTTGGAGAGAGTCTACTATGATTGAAAGACTCAAACAGGAGGTGGTTAGTGGTAGATGTATACTGTTTCAGTCTATTTTGACTGGTGTTGAAACTGATTAATATGTTGAGAACAACAACAAAACATGCATTGTTTTTTGTAGGGCAAATAGTATAGGAATATTATGGGGCTGTGAAAGATACAAGAGCCATTTTGGACAAAAATTGGAAAAATGTTCTAGATCTTTTAAGATATGAAAGTGTTCTGGGTGTTAAACCCTTGTTAGTGCTTAACAATAAAAGTAATTTGAAGAAATATTTTAAGAGGGCCCTGAAGTCATCTGTAGCTAATAAGGGAATGTACAGTGTAGATATATTTGGGAAGGTGATAGTTTTATGTTATCCCATTTTCCTAAAGGATTGTCCCTCAGTGATGCATTTAATTGAAAAAAAGGTGGTGTATTTATCCCACTGCTTAACTTGTCTAGCATTTTGTGTGGGCAAGACTGAGAATGTTTTGAGAAAAAAAGATTTTCCAACATATTTATGCTATTTTTAGGGACGATGTGACAAATGCACTTTATAAACAGTCGATTAATTGTGTGAATTTTAAGAAATTTACATTTTTTTCTTTTGGTTTTGGAAAAGGTTCCTTATTTTGAAAGGGGTGGCAGTTGGGTAGTGCACCCACAACTTGTGAACATTATTGGCAATTATATTTGGATGCAACAAGTAAACCTCTCCTTATTGAGAAGACATCTATTAATAGTTTATTGGTCCTCAAAAAAATGAAATGATATGAATTTTAATATTTTAGGTATTTTTAAATGCACATTTATAATGAACATTTCTCATGTTTACATTTTACGTGATTACATTTACTGATTACTTTATGTGAGATTGAAATTGTACTTTAGATGGTTTTATATGGTTATCTATTTAAGTGCTTAATAGGAAGGGTTTTTTATATGAAGAAGTGCTATGTATTTATAAGAATGAAAGTGCTTATAAAATAAATGCTCTGTTTGGGGTATTCTTTTAGGGGTTGTTTTTAAGGTATTTGTTTTACAAAGACATGCATCTGGAAAGTTTCTCCCCAGGCCTCAGCTGAAAATTGGCTTTGTTCCAAGTTAGACTTTCCCGGTATACAAATGTTATATAAAAAAATAAAATAAATTAAAAAATAAATAAATTTTTTGATTATGAAATTGGGCATTTTGTTAGGTTAATAGTCTGTGATTGCAACTCACTGGTGGAATACAAAAAGGAACTGAGTCAACTGCTGAAAGAAAACCTTGACAAAATGACTGTTTATACTAGGTTATGAAGAAGGGATCATTGGAAAAGAAAAAGGAAATGATAGGGCTGATTATGACAATGGGAAAGAAAACGATAAAACAAATGGAAGAAGGAGGCTCCAAGATGAAAGGAGGTAGAAGGACTAATAGATAGCTTGAAGAAAGCACAGTGTAAGGTGAAAGGAAAGGGGAAAAATTCCCAAAAAGGTGGGAAGGATAGCTGTAGGGTAATCATACATGAGGGGATTAAACAGGAATAGACAGAGGTAGGGCGTGAAGTAAGGAGAAGATAAAGGGATATTGTCAATAGTTAGTCCGAAAGAATGCAGAGCATGAGAGAAGAAAAAAGATGGAATTACAAATAAGAGCAGTAATGAAAAAGCAAAGTGACGAAAAATAATGGGGAAGCAGAGGCAAAGAAGTGGGGAATATAGCAACATCACTAAAATGGGGAAAAGAGGGGAAACAAAGTTTTTCCAGTAGAGATGACAGAAAAGACGAGAGTGGGGATGTAAGGGGGCAGGGGTTAACATGAAAATAAAGAGCTAATATGAAATAAAAAGTAAATAGGCGATGGTTTATTACTGTTTGTATGTAAATAAATAAAATTATGAAGGGGGGGGGACAATAGCAGCACTGGTGGTGGCCCATCCACACCCCAACCTTTAACACCAAATGAGGCCTACCTTCTGTCTGTAAGGGGTGATGGCATCACTGCAGATGAGGATGCTACTGGAATCTTCAGATGTGGTGTAGACACCAGTATTTTTACTTTCAGACACTTGTTGCAGCTACAATGAGGTGGTGTCGAAGGGCAGTGTAGCTGAGTTTCCTAAATTGTGCTGTGATGTACTTGACAAGATACTTTTGTACATATAATGCTTACAGGTTTCATCGTCTGGTATGCTGTCAATGTCAGGTGTTTAGGCACTCTTTTGACAATGGATGGTAAGGGTGAGGATCATACCTTTATGGAACAATCTTTCTACCTGTCACAAGACACACTAACCACATCTTGACATATTTATTTATAGGATCAGCACCAGAAACAACCACAACCCATGCTTCAGCACACCACGTTGGTGTTGACAGCAGAATGGCTGTCTGATGATGATGGCATAACCCTCATGCTTACAATACAACCTGAGGACAGTGGCACACAGTCGCAAAATGTACTGGCAGAGCCCCCTAACCCCACAGCATGTAGATGATTATGTAGGCAGTGACACAGGCTTACACACAAAGCAGAATGAGGAAATTATATTACAGTGGGGTGATACTACTTAGCTCAGTACTAGTAACTTCTGCAGTCTGAGCTCCTTTTTGAAGCAACTAACTATTCAGAGGTAGCAGTACCCACTGTCACAAATCTACATAGAGGTGACAGGTGAAGACATATTTCACATGCATGTCGCTGCAGCTAAATGTCCTTGGCTGCCCAGTAGCAGGTGTATGGTCTCATTGTTCAGGCACAGGCTACTGCCACTGAGACTGAGGTAGAAATGATCAGAGTACTGCCGGATGTACTTATTTCACCAGTCCATAGGAATGGTGGAGGTTGGGGCAGTGCTGTGATGATTGTCATGCGCAGTATGGTTGCACACATGACTCCATGTCAGCCTCCATTTGTACAATAAGACTTATCAGACCCACATTGGGAACACAGCTGGATGTGGATGAGGGCCTGTCCAAATACTTGGTGGACAAGTAGGCTGGTTATCACGTGTATCTCACGAAAGTGCTGCAGGCATCCTTGTATATTAACCCCAAGAAGCAGAAACCAGGCCTTGTCAGACTTCCACAGCACATGGTAGAACCTCTCACTCAAGTCTGTATTTTGCAGCACTGTTCAGTCAATGTCAAGAGGTTACTCTGCATCCATTAGATCCTGTCATTGGGTGTCGTTGAGCATCAAGCTCTTATGCCTACACTTGCTCACATTCTATGTAACCACCACCCATAGTATCCTCACAGGGCATAGTGTGTTGACACCTTCCAAATACAAGTGAAATTTTGAAAATCAGTAACTGTACTCCAGAAGTCACTTTTCAGACAGGGTCAGTGCTGCAGTTTTGCCTTGCTTGTGCAAAACAGTAAATTGACAATAGAAAAACAAACAAAACCAAAAAAATAATGATGCACAGTCTTTATTTTTTTTTTTTCAAGACTGGTATTTTTTTTGTATGCACAGGTAGATTCATCATACTGTGTAAGTGATGGTGTAGTAAAACAATCACAGTATAGTCCTGAACACGTTTCATAACTCCTGCTTTTCTACACTTAAATCAGAGCCTGCTAGTATAATTAGCAATTGTGCTACTGATCTCGCAATGCTGTACAAAAGACGATCGCTAATTCTTTATGAATTTTTATATCATGATACAAGGACAAATGTCTGGATAGTGTAAGTTAACCATGCACCATTAGGCATAGCCCACAAGTAACAGTATATGCATCAAGTACTATACTATGTGATAGTGGAAGTCAAACATGTATGTCTTGGCACATAGTGGTGAACTAAATTTTGCCGGTTTACCTGTGCAGCTGTAGGTCATGGATTAATCTGCTGTGCTGCTTATGTTGGCTGGTCACAATCGCTTTTGTCACTGGTGGGAGAAATGAGAGTGGGAGCTGCGCTACCACTTTCTGTGACTGGTTCTGGCAGTTCTGCACAAGGTATAAAAAATAATTCTGCCACATAGATAAAGCTGGTGTAAAGTAAACCGGGACCAAGACACTTGATACTTAAACAGCAGAAAATTTATCAAGTCTTGCTAGTACTAGACTTTCATCAATATAGGATTCTTCAGGGAAATAGTCAGCTGATTTAAAATGCATGATTTAAATACAAAACAAAGAGAAGGTCTTGTGACTTCACCTTTAATGAAGTAACACACAAAAAAGGCGAATACGTAAGTAAATACTTTACACTTTCTAAGATTACTAAAAAAGTACAAATATTTGTATATAGCATAAATAAAAACAATATACTAAAGCTTTTAAAAATGTTTATATTTGTATATCAAAATTATTTAATTTTATTTTGTTTATCTTTTAGAACTGGCTTCATTGTCAGATGATCTTTTTTTTTTTGTATTAAATCATGTGTTTTTAATCAGCTGCCTATTTGCCTGAAGAAACCTATATTGTTGAATGTCTAGTACTAGCAAACTTTAATACATTTTCTGCTGTTTAAATGTCAGGTGTTGTGGTGCCGATTTACTTGACATTTTGTTTTAGTTGTGCACAAGACCAAGGCATGATCATGCTGTGTGGAATACAGCAGCTCTAAACATTTTGCAGTGCAGTAGCAGGGTACTACTGAAAGGCACCCCCGACTTGTCCTGACAGTGGCAATAGGCTTTGAGCAGTCCAAATCCTTACTGATTGATTACCCATGTCTGTGACAGGACTGTGTTGAAGCACTCCTCAATAGCTTCCTAATAGTTGCAGACTGTTTTTCTTAGCCACAGTTCGAGTAGGTAGTCTTTATCACCTGGAAAACAAAACTGGGAGGAGCTGCACAAGAGAAAAGGGGGGCATGATTTCTCTATACTACCTATGCCACTCTGTAGGTACAGTAGCGACTATGGTTAGAAACAGTATTGTAGTTTGCACTTACCAGTGAGGTAACCATGAGGAGTCCTGTCATGCAGGAAGAAGGGAATACAGTGAGCTTATGTGCCAAACATGGGTTATGTGGGTAATGCAGGATGCTGGACTGACATGTTTGCGATGTACCTCACCATGCATTACACATTACCAAGCAGCTGATGGAATGTTAACCCTTTCTGTACTAGTACTGTTCGTGCTGTGGTTCATATGGTTCCCAGATATCAAGAAAGATGAAATCTACTACACCCAAGCATCTCAAGAAAGAGCGCCATTCCAGAGAAGGTATGCAAGGTAGTAGCTCTGTCCTGAAGTGACACTGGGTAATAGATATACTGATTCACATGTGCCAAAAAAAAGTGCTGAACTATTCTTGAAGCAGAAAATTGCGAGATGCCCAACACATACCCAGTTTGTCTCTGGAAGGTCCCTGTGGCAAGTACAACGAGGACAGTAAATGTACCTTAGTAGCCACAGGCATGGGAAGGCCACACATTCCCCATCTCTGGGCTACGCATTCTTACTAAAGCCTGTACTTTGTTCCTGTCTATTGTAAACCTGTCCAAGATTTTCTGATCTGCAAAGTTCAGATGGGTTAGCCTTTTTGTACATCTTCATCTTCTCGGTTGGCAAGCACTGCTTGACGCACCTGGCTTGGTGTTTTGGCACAACTGATCTGCAGTGAAAGCAAACATCTTTGTGGATTGCAAGGTAGATTGAAAATGTTTGACTTTGTTTTTTGTAACCCTTATGCACACAGTACACTTGCATATCAAAAACTGACTTTGAATAGCTCAAGGGCAGGAAGAACTCCTCATTTCCATAAGGTAGTTGAAACATTTTCACACACACCTCATTTACTTCTCATTACTGCCACATTTGTATAAGTGTTTCTCAAACTAGTTCAGACATCCATGCCTAAATACTGCTACTGTCTATCTGAATCAGTTAGGAGCAGACCGCTCACATACCTGCTGCTGTTATATGTAATGACTGTGAAAACTGTGTGTCATTATTAGTAATTTATGTTTGCTTGTTGACTGCTACTGGATTTACTCAGTGCAGAGCAAATGATAATGTTGACGACCCACACCACGTTGTGTATTTTTTAATTATAGTAATCGTCATTGTCCAGTCTCATTATGCTTCTGAGATGCTCTTAACTAATTACATTTTTAAGTTTAAGGTACCTTTAACTGCATCACAGAAATGTCATATTTGAAAGTGTAGATTGTACATCTTCTACTGAGCCTCTCTGTTTTAAATTCTCCAAGTGTTTAGGGTTTCTAATACCATGATGGGAGTGGACCCCATTCCCAAGTCAAAGTATGATTAAAGTTCATGAAATTAGTATTATTCCAATCTTTGATATTAGCCAGAAGTAAAACAGCAAAACTCAGGTATCAGAGCAAAACACAGCTGGAAGTTTTAAAACACATCCAAAGGCAGCAATTCCATCCAGTGCAAGTCTTTTTATTGAAACAAACAGATAAAATCCGGTAAGCGCTTTCACCCAACAGGGCTTCATCAGACCATAATGCATCACTGATAACAACTCCTTATATAGTAAAAAAGCGCCAAAAACCTGAATTCAAACATTTTCTTAAAGTGACAAGATCATAGTCGTATCAAACATCTTATTCTAAAAACATTAATTATAAAAAGTGTAGAAAAAATATATATAAAGAAATGCGTATAAGAACATGCTTAAAAATATATATAAAAATATACATATTTTAATATATATATATATATATATATATATATACTGATAAGAATATATGCTCAAGCTAATAAATACTCTCATTTCATAAGGACACAAATTTCATGTGCCTGTTATACACAATATATAATAGTCCTCACCAACTGGTGAATAATTGGTTCTGTCTGAGCCTTCTAGACTTCAAAAAACGGTTTCAGGAGTAACTTATCATTAAGACCTGGAAGAAAGTATGCCCTAAACCGAATTATCCATTTAGCCTCCTGTATTTCAGTGTGGTTCCTAGTGTCACCACCTCTAGGACCTGTGAATAACATCTCATTGACTCTGAAGGTGAACATATATGTGTCGCCTGTCTCCAGTACATGTTTAGATAGTGCATTGACTGTGGACTTCATTTTAATTTGATAAAGGTGTTCACGTATTCTGTCTCTGAGTTTTCTGTCTGTCTTGCCCAAATAGAATCCATCACATGCTACACAAGTAGCAAGGTAAACCACATGCTCAGACTGGCAAGTTGCAGATACATGGAACTCATAACTCATGCCATTTGAGCGGTGCACAGAATTACCACTGGAATTTATAAAGTGATAAAAGTTACAACTAGTGCAAGGAACTGTACCAAAGATATAAGCATTCTCCTTCCTACCTTTCTTAGGATAACACAACTTCTTCAGGTTGGATCTGTTCTTATACACAAAACTTGGTGTATCCCCTACCACCTCTCTAACCACCGGGTCCACAGTGAGCACGTCCCAGTGCGATCTAATGACATCTTTAATACTGCCTACGTCCTTAGTATAAAAAAGGGGGATCCTGACATTACCATTTTCCATTGTAACTATAGGGTGCTGTGCTTCTACCTGATCAAAGGCTATTTCCTTAGCATCTAAAAAATAGGGGGTAGCCACATCCCTTCTTAAAGTGGAGATTCCAGCTATTCCCATTTCGATCTCCTCATCCTTATAAGCCCTAGACTTAAATCTCTCACATAGTTCAGTTTCAAAGCCTTCCTGTGAGGGGTTATAACGAGAAGTCCTCATGGCTTGACCTCTAATCACATTTTTAAACACATATCCTGGGTGCATGCTACATCTGTTCAATAAAGCATTCCGATAGCTTGATTTCCTATACACTCCAGTGTTTAACATTCCATTAGCTAGAAAAAGCTCATTTCCAGGTTTAGATTCCCTGGTAGGTGCTTCTGAAATCTTTTCTCAGGCTGCTTTCTGCCCTTCTTGGGGAGGGGAGGAGGCTTTTGCTCCCTATGGATTAAGAAGTAGGCTCACTTTATAAATTCCAGTGGTAATTTTGTGAACCCCTCAAATGGCATGAATTATGAGTTCCGTGTCTCTGCAACTTGCCAGTCTGAGCATGTGGTTTACCTTGCTACTTGTGTAGCATGTGATGGATTCTATGTGGGCAAGACAGAAAACTCAGAGACAGGATACATGAACATGTTTATCAAATTAAAATCAAGTCCTCAGTCACTGCACTATCTAAAAATGTACTGGAGAGAGGCGACACACACATGTTCACCTTCAGAGTCATTGAGATTTTATTCACAGGTCCTAGAGTTGGTGACACTAGGAACTGCACTGAAACACAGGAGGCTAAACGGATAATTCAGTTTAGGGCAGACTTTCATCCAGGTCTTAATGATAAGGTACCCCTGAAACCGTTTTTTGAAGTCTAGAAGGCTTAGATAGAGAACCAATTGTTCACCAGTTGGTGAGGACTAAAATATATTGTGTATAATAGGCACATGAAATTTGTATCCTTATGAAATGAGAGTATTTATTAGTTTGAGCATATATTCTTATCAGTATATATGTATTTGTATATTAAAATATGTATATTTTTTTATATATTTTTATGAATTTTCTTATATGTATTTCTTTATATTTTTTTTAGACTTTTTATAATTAATGTTTTTAGAATAAGATGTTTGATACGACTATGATCTTGTCACTTTAAGAAAATGTTTGAATTCAGGTTTTTGACTCCTTTTTTACTATATCAGGTGTTATCAGTGATGCATTATGGTCTGATGAAGCCCTGTTGGGTGAAAGCGCTTACCCCATTTATCTGTTTGTTTCAATAAAAAAACTTGCACTGGATGGAATTGCTGCCTTTGGATGTGTTTTAAAACTTACCAGCTGTGCTTCGCTCTGATACCTGATTTTTGCTGTTTTACCATTTGGACTGTGAGGGGAGTGCAGAGCATTTACTATTTGTGAGTCTTTGTCTTGTTTTGAAGTTAGCCAAAAGTGTTTTTTTTTTACAGCACCCACAATGTGCCAATAATTACTCCTCCTGCATTTCATACGGAGTTACATATATCTGTAACATATATATGTATGATTGTAAATGTTTTTTTTTTTTTTTTTTTTTTTTTTTTATAAAACTTGTTGCTCCCACTACTGCTGGAACTGTCTGGGTATCCTTCCACATTGCCCTTGTTTCTGCCTGCAAATCCTGCTATTGTATGACTTTGTGTCCCTGTACGCAAGATACTGTAGTCACTGGGTGTAGCAATTTCAATGATCAATGCTAATTTTGTATTTTTTTCGTTGACTACTAGAGCTTGTTTTCTCACATCTGTTTTTTTTAACTGCTACAAGTAAGCCATGTAAGTGCAGTCCATTCTGCACCTGTAGAATTGTGTCCCATTCTATATTAAAGTCTTTGTATTATGACTTCATAAAGAAAATCTGAATGATGAGCTCCAGATAGAGCTCAAAAGCCATGCATTCACTAAAACGATCTAACATTAGAATTAACAGTTTGCAGCTATCTGAAGGGATGCACACAGATAAGATCAACAGTCAGGTACAATAATTTCTCTCTCTCCCATCCAGACACAGTATGATGCCCTTCAGGATCATTGTTGTAGTGTTGCAGTACTGACAAGCTGTCTTGCCAGTGTTAACCTGATGTCCAGTCAGCATACCAAAGCTGATACTTTTCTGATTGTCCTTAAGACCGGTGTATGACCTCAGCCCACAGGTGTAGTGTTATATTAGTGGGCTTATGAGTTAAGATCATCAGATTACCATGACATCAGTCCAAATGCAGGATCTTCACTCCAGTCAAGTCTGAAAAACGGACCGCCATTACTGCTACCATAGCCTAGACTTATTCAGATAAGTACCACATCAGGAAACCTTTTATTCTTACTTTTTATACATAAGATTTGCTCATGTCAAAAAAAAAAAAAAAGTTTGTTCATGTCAGCTAAGGGGTGCAGGAGGTGTGACTACTTTAGGCAGATACCCTATACAGACCTCCAATACCAGCACCTGTTGTGTTTAGGGGCTGAGCATGATTACAAAAATGATAAAAAAAAAATCTGCCAGTCAGTCATCCCATTCAATCTTTGAAACAGACCCTCCTCCGTAAATACTTATTTAGAGACCTAGCATCTAAAGTGCCTTGCACAAAGCAAGATGGCAGAAAGCCTCAGACATCCCTTTTATACTTAAGGTTAGGAAAACAAGACCCCAGTCTTCATCTGCCCAGTCTGATTCAGATATGACTGCTACTGCAACCCTAACAGACGCTACAATGATGTCTGCTACCTGCACATCCAATAAGACTGAGTCTACCATGAAGGTAGAGAAGAGGGAACCTAGAGTGATGATCTCAGAGAGACCAGATGACCTACCTCAAATACTTGTTAGGGAAGAGGTATTCGGGCACCTTAGTTGAGGAACATCAGGGTTTTGAACCATTTTGATTTCTTATGGGCAAATGTTTTGCCCAAGGAGGAAAATAAAAACAAAAAAAAAAGCATGCCAAACATGTTTCTGCCAGTTGGACTTCTCAGGAAAAGGAATTACTTGAATTCTAAGAAGGGCTATGCAAGGCCTTCTTGTCTTTGAAGCCACTTTCCTTCCTTGCCACTCCACACCACCCCCATCCCAAAGAGGCAACATAAATCCTCATCTGAGGAAAAGAGGAGGAATCTGATTCAGATGAGGATTCCTTAGCATACTCCTTTTAGATTTATTCACCTAGACAGCTCGCTTCTAATGATGAAGACATCTTGACCCCTGACTTCTTTGTGGAAAAATTTTCTTTGGGAGACGATCATTAGCCGATGCAGCATTTTAATGGGAGTATAGACAAGTTTCTGATGTACAGAAAAATATGATTTGCTTGAGGTAGGGGCTCCTATACCCATACCCGTTTCCTCAGTCTTAAAAGCCTTCCTAGATGCATTTGCATGTTCTTCTACTTGTCCTGATTCCCAGCCTTCAGCACTCAAAGCCCGATCATGTTTTAAGGACATTATAAAACCTAAGTTTCTGTAGATTAACCATGTAGCAGACATTTCAGTCTTTTCTCTCCACTGACAAGTCCACTCAGCTTTTATCTGCAGCTATTTTGTTGCCATCAGACAGTGATAGTAGGGCCATGGACAGGGACAATATAAAGGCCTACATCTATGCCACCTTGGCCTTTATTACCCCAAATTATCAAACTCAGATGACAAAATGAATTTTGTCCATTCTAGGAGAGTTAAATAAAACTTTGGTTGATTTGGAGAATTCCAAGCATAAGGCACAAGCTGTGTCCATGCTCAGTCAGGTTACACAAGTAGCCAGGCTTTCTATTAAATGCAGCTATAATGCTGCAGAGACTTCTTCCAGGACTGTAGCTACTGGTACATTATCTGCAGATTTACATGGTCTCACCTTCAGTCCCTCCTTGAGGATATCAAAACCATGCTACTGGATTTGCCCCCTTTATAGGGACCTTCATTAAAACTCTACAGGGGAAGGGAAAGTAATGCAGTATTTCAAACAGTTTTTTTTTTCTCACATCGGTCCCTATAGATATTAACAAAATCATCCTTTGAGCCTACTTCTTAATCCATATAGAGCAAAAGCTTCCTCCCCTCCCCAAGAAGGGCAGAAAGCCGCCTGAGAAAAGATTTCAGAAGCAACCTATCAGGGAATCTAAACCTGGAAATGAGCTTTTTCCAGCTAAACCAGCTCTGTCAGACTACCTTCTGACTTGCTCCTCCCTTCTCAGCTCAAAACCTTCCTTGTCCAAAAGACCCTCTCTGCCCCCCCCCCCACACACACACACACACACACACAACTCAGTAGTTCATCATCACAGACAAATGTGCCTTGTCCATCATCCTACTGATTTGCAAAATGCCTTTGAGGGAATTTCCCTCTTTGAGGGGAATTGCTTCCTGCCCCATTTAGGCTCACCTCATACTACCCCTCGTCTAAGACATTTTCTTCTAGGGTATATAGAACCTGCACCACTTCTAGGTTTAGGAAAAGGCTTTTTTCAAGACATTTCCTGGTTTCCAGGAATGGGTACATGGAGTTACATACTGGACTTGTCTAATCTAACACTATTCAGTAAGTGCCATCTTTCAGGATGCTCTGTTTGCTAAATTTTGCTTCCTTGTATCCTTCCACAAGCTTTTTTTTGTGTCCCTTGGACTTGAAGGATACATACCTGCACATCCCTATTCACCCCACCTTTAGGAAATTCCTCAGCTTCACTGTTTCTTCATTGCACTTTCAGTTCTGTGTTCTATCCGTTGGTCTACCTAGTGCTCCTTGGATATTAAGAAAGTGCCTAACACCAGCCATGGCCTTTTGCAGAACCCAGGGAATGCAAATATTTCCATATCTGGAGAGTCTTCTTCTCTGGGCCTTCTCCCAGGACACACTGCAACTGCTCCTCATTTTCACAGTGTCACTTCTGGAAAAAACTAGGTTACACCATCATCCTCAAGAAATCTTCTTTGACCCCTCACAGAATCTGGTCTCCTTAGCTTTACAGACTGAATACTCTCTCAATTACAGCATTTCTCCCTCAGATGTCCTTGTCCAGCCGCTTCCAGTCTTTGTTTCCCCTAGATTCGACTTTAGCAAGTGAAGTCCTGAGACGTCTGGACTACATGGCAGCCATTACCCAGACGTCACATGAGAAAGATCCAGTGGTACTTGGAATCCCTTTGGTTTCAGCACTATCACCCACTGGACTTCCAAATCCCTCTCTTGTCCTGTCTAAAGAAGGAGTTGGCAATGGTGGGTTTTTCAAATTCAACTCAATCCAGGGCTACCCTTCCTCCCACTTACACCCATCCAGGATCTCCATACAGATGCATTATGTCTGGCTTGGGGTGCTTGGACAAGTTCCACAAGAGATCATGATCAGTGGTCCCCCCCCCCCCCAAGAGATAAGGGAGCACATCAGTGTGAGGGAAATGAAGGCCATTATTCAAGCCTTTCAGGTGTTGTCCCACATCTGGAATCCATCACCCCCCCACACATTGTTTCACAGACAACAACACAGTTGTGTAGTTTATCAACTGATTGGGGAACCATCTCCTACCAGCTCTGCAGGCTTGCTCTGCTTGCATGGGACTACATAGTAAAAGAAAATTTGTTCCTTAAGGCCATTTGCATTCCATCAGAAGATAGGTACATGGAAGATCCTCATGAATTGATGTTGAACAAAGATGTCTTCCTAGGCATAGTCCATAGGTTGATAGTCCTCAAATAGATCTAATTGTCTTGTCCCAGAAGAGACAGCTCAGGCTGTTCTGCCCCAGGATCCCTTGTCTCTAGGCCAGGAGAATGGATGCTATGTCCTTCTATGGTGGTGGTGGTGGAGGAGGGGGAGTTCCTCTATGCCTCCCTGTAATCCCAAAGGATCTGTTGACGATAGAAAGTGATAAATAAAAAGTCTTGCTTGTCATTCCCATTCTAGGCAGCATTGGCTCCCCTTCTTCACCTAGCCAGCGGCCATCACTACAAGTTACCCCACAAAGTGGAGTTACCCAGAAAAAGAGCAATGGCACTATTTCATTTGCATTCAAACTGGAGTGCTGCAGAGCTCAGTGACTGGTCTAAACTGTAGCAAGTGCTTACTACAGTTTAAAAGTTAAAAAAGAAAAATATTTTTTTTAAATAACACCTGAGTGCCATAGTACTCCATGCAGGCAGGATGTACAGTTTAAAAGAATATATTTTTTTAAAATTAAACTATGTTGAAAGAGGGTTGGGGCAGGGCACAGAAATGGGACCTGAATGGGGATGTGTTGTGGGGTGTCATGCATCAGCCCACCTGGTTTCTGTGCCAGTAGAAGGAATGCCCCTCTTCAATGGAAGAGCTTAGGGGCATAGATCTAACTGTAATAAGTCTACCACCTACAGTGTATCGGTCGTCATATTACAGTCAAGTGCCCTCCAATTTGTTGAAGTGAAGAGCTGATGGGGTGGGGCACTGTTTCAAAGTACTGGCCCAGAGTGCTGGTTGAACCAGCTGCGCTTCTGCTACTTCAGCAGGCTGAGGTCATACACCAGACATATGGAGTGTCAGGAAGTTTTTGGCTTTGGTATGCAGACCGGATGTCAGGTTATCCTGCCTTTGGTAACCAATTAGTTTTGCAATACTTTGCAAAACTGCAACAACGGTGATCATGTACTGTTATGGCAAGTTCTTACACAACTGAAGAGTAGAAAATAATGACAAGACTGCATGAAGAGATGCAGTAACACTTAAGGGTTCAGGTATTACAGCCTAATCAGGATGCCTCTATGAGCCACATTTCATTGCTTTCACCTCCTGGTGTTTTTCACACCCAGACTGCATTTTCCTGTTTGAGCTTCACCCATCTTATGGTTTAGCTGCTGTGGGGAAAAAAACTCCATGTTACAAAGTGTTGTTTTTTGATTTACTGTTCAGTGTTGGTTAGATGATCACAGTCAGTGTTTAACACTGCTGCCTGCTGAGTACAGCAGCTTCTTAATTTGCTTTCAGAAAGATCATGACACCATCACAACCCTCAAAAATTCTGGGCCACAATAAATAGTTTACTGCACCAGATAATGCCACCACTCCTACACCCATATTACCAACCAGCAAAGAGGACACACCCACACAATTCAACAAATTCTTTACCAAAACAGTCCTAGCTGTAGCTAACGCCCAAAATAGCACCACTGACCCTATACCAAGACCCACCCCTACTAACCTCAATACATAACAAAATCCCTCTAGCTATTCCTTGTCTCCAGTGGCTACAAAAGCTATTACTAAACTCCTCAAAAAACTTAAACCAACCACTCTGATGGCTGACAAACTTCCCGCTGATTTCCTTCAACTTCTGGCAGAAACCATAGCATATGCCGTGTCAGTCCTCATAAATAGATTAATATCTGAATGCAAAGTACCTGACTTGTGGAAAATATCACATATTATTCCACTCCACAAAGGTGGTAACTCCCTTGAGCTCACCAACTACTGCCCAATCGCAATTTTATCACCTTTATCAAAAATATTAGAGTATTACATTCAGAACTAATACAATACCTCCTGAATACCAACCTTGTATCTAAATCTCAACATGGCTTTTGACCCTCCCATAGTACCAGAACAGCACTACTGTCATATACCAACATAGTCAACAACCATAGAAACAACGGACTTTTTGTATCCTCTGTATTCTTAGACTTATCTAAAGCCTTTGACATGGTTAAACACAGCATGCTTCTCAAAACTCTGTCTATCCTTAACATAAACTCCTCCACTACATCATGGTTCAGTAGCTTCTTATCAGGTAGTCAGCAAGCAGTTCTTTGGCAAGACCAACTGTCCTCCCTTCTACGAGTATCTATAGGAGTCCCTCAAGGTTCCATACTTGGTCCTTTACTATTCTCCCTATTTACAAATCAGATAGCTGCATCCTCACTCTCTGCCTCAATAGTGCAATATGCAGACAACACCACCATTGTATGTGCCGCCCTCGCCTTACGTGAACTTCAAACAATAACACAACATAACTGTACTCTTGCTGAAGCATGGTTTACTAACATTAAACTTATACTTAATCCCAAAAAAAACAAAATGAATTCTCTTCAGCCCTGGTTGATCTCCTCCTCTGAACAGTGATTTTACCATAAACTCCAGGGACAACATCACAGTCACCCCAATAACACATACAAAACCAGTAGGTGTAGTAATAGATAACAATCTTAAATTCAATGTACACATAGCCCAAACAATCAAAAAGGTAAACAAAAAGCTTGGTCTCCTTTACAGGAACTAGCAGTTCATGACCAGTCATACCAAGGTCACTATTGCAAAAACTCACCTCTTATCCACCCTCCTTTATGCCTCCCCAATTTTAACTAATCTTCGCCATATCGAACTTAAAAAAATGGAATCTTGCTAGAACAAGATTGCCAAGTTTGCTACTGTTACCTCTAATAGATCCCATCACTGTATTTCCCCTCAAACAGCCAAACTGGCTTGAGTTGCCCCAGCTTACTGCTAATTAATCAACTCTCTATAGCCCACAAGCTGTACTACCTCCCTGACAAAACTCCAGCACTAAGATCTAACTCAGCCCTACACCACCACCAGAACCTTAAGATCCACCAACCAAAATCTCATAAATGTCATCAAACACAGAAATGAAACTGGTAAATCTCTCATTGCCTGTATGATGGCTAAAATCTGGAACTCGCTCCCAAATCACATAGCTTCTACAAGCTCTGCTTCGCAATTTAAAACACTCCTCAAAACCCACTATTCCAGCAGCTGGCTTTGCCCATGTGATCCCCCTCCCCAGGTTAATCTATAATACTGCACTGTTGCAAGGATTCTGCCGAAGTTCACCTGTTAGTCCCTCTAACCTCCTAGAATACTTATTCTTACCTATACTGTTACCTGTCCAGTTGAATTCACAACCTGTAAAAAAAAAAAAAAAAACACTGCTGAAATGTATTCTGATGTGTATGCATAAATGTATTCTTATATGTCTATTTGTATGTCTTAAAGATATGCATATGCATTTGATGAAATGTATTTGTACAGTCATTTAACTCATGTGTACTATAGTTTTAATTTGGAGATTTTTCTCCCTGGGCCTCTGCTGAAAATGGACCTGTGTCCAGTCGGACTTTCCCAGTTATCAAATGTGAAATAAAAACAATAAAATTAATAAAAATTAACTTCTATGTAGTTGTGTGCTTATACACGTAGTTGTGTGCTTATACACGTCTGCTGTCACTCAAATGGAGATGGGCAAGGCATATTCATTTCCAGTATGAGAGTATTGTCCTGTATGAAATATTTTCTTTAGTAGTACACAGTGTGTGTAATATATATATATTCATGCATGTGTTTATATATGTGTGTGTATATATATATATATATATCTATATCTATATATATATATATATATATATATATATATATATATATATGTATCTTTTTTGTTGTTGATATCTATCTATATATATATATATATATATATATATATATATATATATCCATACATATACACACACACACACATATATATATAATATATATATATATATATATATATATATATCAGTGAATTACCCCTGGCTAAGGTATAACATTTAATGTGAAGTTGTTAAATCTCGCCATTTATTCTCACTGATGGGTTCGGAGTTGATCCTCTGCTCCGACACGGCTGATAGCAAAGCTCAAGGTTTGCCAGTAGCTCGAGACCAATCCCCTTACCCCACAATGCACTGCTGGAATTACCTCAGATCTAGTTTGCCGCGGCAAGAGAGATCTTGGTGATCCAGTCAGCTCGGACCATTTTTTGCTAAATTGCAAGTTTAAAAAACTTTTTTCTACTTTTTGAGAGATTATTCTTATTTAGTGTGTATGGCTGCGGTGGTGGTGCTGCGGTAGCGTTGTCGCCTCACAGACGTTGCCCATTCGATTCTCAGAGCGTCTTCTGTGTGGCGACATGCGTGAATGGGCGTTCCTTCGTTGAATGGTGTGATTTAGGCCCGGCAAGCCAATATGTAAAAATCTACTGCCAATCATTAGCGGACGGGAGTTCCGCTGTGGCGACCCCTAACCAGGAAAAGCCGAAAGACACAAATTAATTCTTATTTAGTGTGTATGTGTGTTTCTTGTTAAAAATAATATAGTTTTAAGTAGGTTAGATTGTAGAGTTAGTGCCCTGTGTTGGCTTAGTTTTTCTTAGTGTTGGGCCCCTTCTTAGCCCTATTTAGTTTTAACAATTTATATTTGTTATTAGTATATTTTTTAGTGTGGGCCTAATTAGCCCTGTATTTAACCTATACAGGTTAATGTTGTGGTGTGTCTGTTTATAACGTCAGATGAGAGGGAAAAGTCTCACCCCAAATTGGGATTTAAGAAATGTCCAGATTGTGGACAGAAAATGTCCATCACGGACGGACATGTCCAATGTGTTTACTGTCTGGGGGCTAAACACCTCCAAGACTCTTGCAGTATTTGCCACTCTTTTTCATATAGGGTTCTCTTAGAGAGAAGAAGAAAACTCATTGATAGGGGGTTGCTGCAGCATATTTTCTCTGAGGTGTTGGGTAGCCAGGAAGGTGCCAGCACTTCTTCAAAGTCTTCTAAATCTTCAGATTCTAAACTAACCAAGAAGGCAAAAAAATCAGAGGGTACAGGGTCATCAGTTCCACAGTCCTCGAAAACCGAGTGTCCCTTTGGTTCGGAGCCAGCTCCCAGTCTTGGAGCCGGTCTCTGAGGTTCCTTCATCTCATCTGCTGCAGTCAACACCTTTGGTGCATTCCTCGAAGTCTTTGGTCAGCCTCTCTGATATGGATCAGCTAGTGCAGAAGCTTCTACGGGCACCAGGACTTGCTAAACTGTTGTTGGCCCCAGCCATTTTGTCGGAGCCGAAGACCATTGAACTGGACTTGACTACTACTCCTCCGAGCCGTACTGGACTCTCTGAGCCGAAGGAGCCTGAACCGATAGTTGTCGAACCTATGGAACCAAGACCCACACCGGTGTTATCGTTTCCATCTACTCTGACGTCCTTGGCGCCGACCGAGGATGCTAGGAGCCGATACTCTCCTGTCGGGTCCAGGGACGATAGTCGGACCGATTTGTCAGTGCCGACTCTTCCTCTCGGAGCTTCAGCTTGGATGAGCTCTGCTCCTACTTCGAGCTCGGAGCCCATGGTTTCGGTGCTGGAGGATCGGACGGTCCCTCCGGATCCGTCTACCCCTTCTTGTCGGAGCCATGGTGCTTTTGATGCCATGAGGAGAGTCCTGTCTCCTAAGACATCGTCGGCATCAGTTTGGGCTTCCTTCTCCACTCAAGCCCCTGTGTCTGCTTCTATATCTACCGGCCCCCCTAAGCGTAGTGACCCTGAGCCTCAAGTAGCCCCACAAGGCGTTCCCTGCTCTTCCGAGACCTCCCCAGATCCTCCCCACTGAGGAGGTACCCAGGAAGAGACTGTGCAAGAGGAGGCACCTAGACTCCCCACAGGAGTCTTTGACATCCGACACTGACTTGGATGAGTCAGAAGGGTCCCCTCGATCCCCCTCTGAGGATATCTCCTTTGCGGAGATATTAGAGATTCTTAGTCAGAGGGGCGATTGGCAGTCTAAAACCCCTACTGAGGATGAGTCAGTTATCTTGAAGGCTTTTGGGTCTCAATTTTCCACTTCTTGGGTATCTCCGCCTTATGACGAGCTCATGGAGCTGATCTCTCGTAAGGCGTGGGAGTCATCGGAGGCCATGGAACCTGTCCCTCAGAAGCCAAATAAGTTCATCTCTGTCCCAGTGGACAAAGCCTTTTTGACCAAAGGAGTGCCTGTTGATGCCATGGTGGTAGCTGCAGCCACCAAGAAGGAAGTGTCTGAAATATCCGCATCTATCCATCCTCCTAACAGAGATTCTAGGATCATGGATAGATATAGGAAACGCATGTTTAGTTCAGCGACTTTTTCTCTGCGATCGCTGAACTATTTAACTCATTTTACGAGACAGCAAAGAGATCTCCTGAAAGAGCTAGGAGATACTTTCCAGGTACGGTAGCTGCAGGGGTTGCCAACAAAGTCAGCACACAGCTCGCTACCCTAAACTCGGTTGTGAACTCATCCATGCATCTCATATCTTATGCAGATGATGAGTCGAGTAGAGCTGCTAGTTCAGGCATTGCTCTGTGGAGACAAGCCTGGATGCGTCTCTGTTTCTTTGCGGAGCCCTTTAAGTCTTCTTTTATCAACACCCCATTTGATGGCTCATCACTGTTTGGGCCTAAAGTAAAGGAAACTTTAACCAGGTGTGAGCAGGAAGGCAAGACCCTATCTACCATTGGAGTCTGTTTTTCTACCCCTACTCGGCCCTACCCCAAGGACCTTAGGGGTGGGAAAATGTGGTTCCAAAAAGCACAGGGAGCCTTTCAGGACACACGTGGGGAAACCCACTCGGGGGTTATAATGGAAGACGCCGCCCGCGCGGCAGAGGGGGTCCGCAGCAACAGAGTGACAGAGGCCATTTCTCTGGTCAGCCCTACCAGCGCTCCTGAAAGGTGGCCCGGCTGTCCGGCTCTGGAGGCAGTCGGGGGTCGCTTGTCTTTGTACCCAGAAGCCTGGCTAAACATAACATCAGATACATGGGTACAAAGCCTCATTTCCAGATTATATTTCATGCCGTTCGCTTCCCCTCCTACTCCTGTAAACAGAATCCCAGATGTTCCACCCAGTCTCAGGGAACAAGCAGTCGTAGAGGTCCAAAAATTGCTAGAAAAAAGTGTCATCCAACCAGTCCCAGCAGACCAAGTTGGATTCGGAACTTACTCAAAATTCTTTTTGGTACCAAAGAAAACAGGGGACTGGAGACCCATCTTGGACCTCAGCAGACTCAACCAATTTGTAAAGAAAGGGAAGTTCCGAATGGTCACGCTTCAGTTCATTCTTCCCTTCCTAGGGAAAGGCGATTGGATGTGCTCCATAGATCTCAAGGACGTGTACTATCACATAGAGATGAACAGACGCTCCAGGGGTCACCTGCGTTTCTGGCTGGGAGCCAACCATTACCAGTTTCGAGCCCTGCCCTTTGGTCTCACTACAGCCCCCAGGGTGTTCACCAAATGCATGGCAGTGGTCACGGCTCACCTGAGGCATCTAGGATTCCAGGTGTTTCCATACCTAGACGATTGGCTCCTCACTGCTACCACCAGGCAACAATTGACTCAGGCAACACAATATACTCTGACACTCTGCCATCAGTTAGGCATTACAATCAACCTTGAAAAGTCTACCTTATTGCCATCGCAGCATACCATTTTTATAGGAGCAGAGTTAGATACCTCAACCACCACTCTACGTCTTCCAATCGAAAGAGTCTCACTTTGCCAACACGTCATCTCACTGGTGTCAAAGAACAAAGCTACAGCAGTAGAGGTCTTGAAGGTGCTAGGTTTGATGGCGGCAGCAATCCTGGCTGTACCACTTGCAAGGATGCATATGCAAATCCTTCAATGGCTCCTTTTTGCTCAATGGTCTTACCAAAAGTTACCGATGCACCACATGATTCTCATCACAGATTCTTGCAAGAGAGACCTTCGGTGGTGGTTGACGTCTCTTCATGTTACAATCAGAAGACCCTTTGTCCCCCCCCCCCCCCAGTAGCCACTGTGACCACGGACGCTTCCCTGATAGGGTGGGTGGAGCATTTTTAGGGAAAGACTGCCCAGGGCACATGGACGGATCAAGAGTCACATCTGCATATCAGTGTTCTGGAGTTGAGAGCGGTACTTCTGGCGTTGCAGTACTTTCAGGACTCTCTTCCTCTAGGGACAATTGCAATTGAGATGGACAACATGTCAGTGGTCTGGTACTTGAACAAACAAGGTGGTACCAAGTCTTACCCCCTTTGTCGAGAAGCCCTCAAGGTGTGGCAGTGGGCTGTGTCGTCCCACCGTTTTCTGATAGCAATGCACATCTTGGGGAAATCCAGCGTGATAGCGGACAAGCTAAGCAGGGCAATACTGTTGCCTCACGATAGTGGTCTCTCAACCAACGAGTTGCGGATTTGATTTTCTGTAAATGGGGCCAGCCTTGCTGCGACCTCTTTGCCAGTCACATCAGTACCAAATGCAGAAGCTACTTTGCCCTAATACCACCTCCAGGACATTCCCTGAGAGACGCACTCATACACGATTGGCCTCCGGGTCTCCTATATGCATTCCCACCTATTCCATTGATACCCAAGGTTTTACAGAAAGCAAAGTCGCTGGGAAGGACAATTATCCTCATAGCTCCCTACTGGCTTCGACAAATTTGGTTCCCCTTCCTTCACCATAATCTACTGGAGGATCCATGTATCCTGGACACAGTTTCGGACCTTCTGACACACCCGTCAGGGGACCTCCATCCTTCACTGCAGTCCCTAAAACTGACTGCTTGGCTAATCCACTTCTCCTAATTGCCAGGCTTCATTCGCTCTCAGATGATACAAGACAAATCCTTTTGTCTTCTCACAAGCCATCCACCAGGAAACTATACCACAGTAAGTGGAACAGGTTCTCAGTTTGGGCCAATATACAGAAAATCGACCCTTTCAGCGCTCCTCTATCGTCCATTTTAGAATTTTTGACAAAGATTTTTAAAGAAGGAGCAGCAGCTGCCACAGTTCGAGTCCAGTTAGCCGCCATATCAAATTTCCACCTTGGATTCGATGGGTTGAATGTTGTGGGCCATAAGTTATCTAAGGCTTTTCTTAAAGATGCTTTTCACGTGAGACCTCCTGTCAAAATCCCTTATTCTCCCTGGAATTTGAATTTTATGCTGTATCAAATAATCCCCCCCCCCCCCTTCGAACAGGATCTTCTTGTGATCTCAAATGTTTGTCCTGGAAGACTATATTTCTAATAGCCATTACTTCTGCCCGCAGTGTGTCAGAACTTCAAGCATTATCTGTCAGGCCTCCTTACATGATTTTTCATGCTGATAGAGTATCTCTCAGAACAAACCCCTTCTTTTTGCCTAAAGTCTGTTTGAATCCAATATCAATCAGGTCATTGAGTTGCCAGTCTTCTTTCCCAACCACTCTAACAAATTGGAATACATGCTGCACAAACTTGATGTACACAGACAGCTCAGATTTTATCTTGACAGAACTAAGGATATTAGAAGATCAGGTCAACTTTTCGTATCCTTTTCGGAGGCCAAAAAAGGTAATCCAGTGGCTAAAACAACCCTATCTAAATGGTTATCAGATTGTATATCCTTTGTTTATGCGAATGCAAGCATGCCATTGACACACAAACCTAAGGCTCATTCTACCAGAGCCGTTTCTACATCTTCTGCCTTTCAAGCTAAATTGCCCCTTGACAATATTTGTGCTGCAGCCACTTGCTGTAAGCCTCGTACCTTTATCACACATTACAAAGTAGATGAGGCTTCCAGGGACAGGTCTTCCTTTGGTTCCACGGTACTGAAAACGTACTTCCATGAGCCACCCAAGATTGAGGGTGCTAGGGACGCTACCCATCAGTGAGAATAAATGGCGAGATTTAACAACTTCACATAAAGAAGTTATGTACTTACCATAACGTTCCATGTGAGTTGTTTATCTCGCCTTTATTCTCACGTCCCTCCCTCCTTCCCCCTCCTGGCTGAAAGTTGACTTAGAGGCTGGTACCATCCTGGTTATTCAATACTTCTTCTTCCCCTTTGGGAAGTGCTTCCTTGTAGAAAAATAAATAAATAAATAAAAGGGTATATATACTCGCAGCAAACAAGATCTGAGGTAATTCCAGCAGTGCATTGTGGGATCAGGGGCTTGGTCTTGAGCTACTGGCAAACCTTGAGCTTTGCTATCAGCCGTGTCGGAGCCGAGGATTGGCTCCGAACCCATCAGTGAGAATAAAGGCGAGATAAACAACTCACATGGAATGTTATGGTAAGTACATAACTTCTTTATAAGTACGCAAATGTGGCTGAAAAAAGAAAATCTTTTCCCTGTTTCCTTGACTGCATCATCTGTTGCGCAAAGCACATCTGAAGGTCATGAAGGTAATACAGGCTGCTTTACATCTGCAATGACAATCTGTGCTTTGTATTTTGCACAATAGGCAGTTAATGCATTGGAGGAATGGGAAACATTTTTTGCAAAGTATGTTTGAGATGTTTTTATATTTTGTGATCATGAGAAGCAATATACATAGTGCTGATTTACTTGTGAAGCTTGTTCTGTTCATGCTGCATTGTTCACCATTCAAGTGCTATAATATGTTTAGGTGAATGGTAAACAGATTTACTAGACTGAGCTGTGAAATTTTGCTTTGCTCTTTTGGTTCATGGAGATTCAAAGTGCAACATTATAAAGTGTTGTGGGAAAGCAACATTTTGGCATTGTACTCTCGAATAAAAAAAAAAAAAAAGACTGGAGAGAAATGTTTAGCGAAGAGGAATTGTGGTATGCATGATTTCAGTTAATGCTGTGTAGCACACCTCGTCATTAAAGTCTAATAAAAAAGTATCTTGTATATTTTAAAGTTTTAATCATTTATAGACCAGTTTGCTTTGACAGTTTTTTTTTTTTGTACTAGTTTGCTTTGGTATCACCAGCCATATGGAAGTATTGTGGCTGATGCAATGCGTTGTATTTGCACATGTGCACAAGCAAACCCCAAAAAATCAACAAAATATTCTGAGATGTCTTGCACTGATTCACATAACTGTCTAACTATGTGCATTTACATTATAATGCTCCCTTGATCGTCTAGATGCAGTTTACATGTTTATCAGAAAAGCTGTGCTGACTGCAAAGCATATTTGATTTAGATCTGAAAAGTACCAGACAATGTTAACAGTAAGATAGAGGGTGCACCTGTCATATGAATCCTCTTATTTGGCCAGCCAATGTCTAACATAATGAAAACATAAAAGTAGAAAGGCAGAATCTGAGGCACACCATTCCATGGTTCATCTTTCTGAAAAGAATTAAAAGGCTACATAAAAGCCCCATGCTCATCCAGGAGCAGCGTCCCCATAAATGCAGCATTGAAGACTACATTACATTCACTCCTATCTTCTGATAAGAATGCTTACAAGTGTAATGTAAAAGCAATAAATGACCCATGCATTTCTTTCCACATAATTTCCTAAGTATAAATTTAAAATGTACAAAAAGGAAACCGCTAGAATACGAAAACCAACCAGCCACAACCGAAATTCAAAAACTAAAATGTAATCAACTAAGGGCTTTCATCTTATCATAGAAGGCTTCATCAGAGTTGATGTAAAAAAATTGAAATTCATTAAAAAAAAAAATAATTGTGACATCACAACAGTAACAAATCAAAAACTCAAAGTTTACAAAATAAGTTAAATAAGTTAAAATCCCACCATGCTACTTAAATTAAAACTAGAATGGATCTAAATAATTTACATAAAAATAAATAAGGAAAAATGTATTAGTGCAAAATTTCAAATCAATTTCAATATGAAATTTCAATGTGCAATATCAGTTAAATTACACCAGTATGAAGTTTTAAAACAGCATGAATTGAAACTTGCTCGTTTAACCCTGGTTTTATCATGACATTCGATCTTAATTGCCAAAGGACTTTGTATTCCAGCAAACTCTCAGGGTCACCTTCCCCTCTCATTGTACAAAATCCTGTCCACCACAAAAAATAAAAATATTTTAAAGTTTAAACAATCTTCTGAATCCATATAAAGGGCATTTGTTTTTTTTTTTATTTTTTTATGTCCCTCGTGTTCATCTATCTGGTCTTTAAGGCATATAATGTATTTACCTATGTAGAATGTTTGTCATGTCATACAAGATGCTAAATATATAACTATCATACTGTTACAGTCAGTACGACCTGTACAAGCGATCACCCTGCCATGGTGGACTACTGTTACATATGGCCCATCATTAATAAACTTAAAAAACTTACAAACCCCACATTTACCTATTTGAGGTATATGGGCAACCATCAGAAAATCCTGGTTCCTTTCCAACTAATCATTCAACTTTTGAGTCTTTCCATATACAACCTGCAGGGACCCCCCCCAAATGATCTGTAATGTCAAGGGTAAAGATTGTGTTCCATGTAGTTTTAAAAATTTTTGCAAGGGTCAGTGCGTCATGGTTGTAAAGACTAGCCATTGCACCCGTTTTCTCATTGTTTAAACAGGGTGTGGGTTGTCCAGAATCTACCTCCTCAGTAGAAGTTTTGAGTCTTTCCATATACAAACTGCAGGGACCCCCCCCCACCAAAAAAAATGATCTGTAACATCAGGGGTAAAGATTGTGTTCCATGTAGTTTTAAAAATTTTTGCAAGGGTCAGTGTATCATGGGTGTACAGACTACCCATCGCACCCATTTTCTCATTGTTTAAACACAGTGTGGATTGTCCAGAATCTACCTCCTCAGTAACCCACCATTTCCTCGTAATGAGTATAAATGTAGTCCCCTTAGTCTCAGCAATCTCCTTAATTTTATTTAACAAATTTAGAGGGTAACTCCTTTCCGTAAACATACTAACCATAACATCAATCTCCCTCGTGTTAAGTCATCACTTATAATTATGGACAACCAGACCATCTGTCCTTTCACAGTCCCTCTTTTTTTGGTATGTGGGGTGACAACTACCGAAGTATAAGGATTAGTTCAAATAAGTCTTCTTTCCGTAAGTAGAACCAAAGCAGGAATTAACCTAATCCTTGTACAGTGGATATAAAAAGTGTACACACCCCTGTTAAAATGCCAGTTTTTTTTTTTATATAAAAAAAAATGAGACCACAATAAATCATTTCAAAACTGTTCCCACCTTTAATGCGACCTATAACCTGTACAATTCAATTGAAAAGAAAATCTGTTATGGGAAAAAATATAAAAAATAAAAAACGTGCCATAAGTTGGTTGCATAAGTATGCACACTCTTAAACTAATACTTCGTTGAAGCACCTTTTGATTTAATTACAACATTCAGTCTTCTTGGGTAGGAGTCTATCAACATGGGGAATCTTGACTTGGCAATATTGGCCCACTTTTCCTTGTAAAAGCGCTCCAAATCTGTCAGATTGCGAGGGCATCTCTTGTGCACAGCCCTCTTCAGGTCACCTTACAGATTTTTTATTGGATTTAGGTCTGGTCTCTGGCTGGGCCATTCCAAAACTTCAATTTTCTTCTGGTGAAACCATTCTTTTGTTGATTTGGCTGTATGCTTGTGGTGGTTGTCGTGTTGAAAGGTGAAATTCCTCTTCATCTTTCTAGGAGACACCTGAAGGTTTTAGGCCAAAACTGACTGATATTTGGAACTGTTAATTCCCTCTGCCTTGATGAAAGCCCCAGTTCCAGCTGAAGAAAAGCAACCCCAAGCATGACACTGCCACCACCTTGCTTCACCTTGGGGATGGTGTTCTTTTGGTGATGTGAAGTGTTGTTTTTGTGCCAAACGTACATTTTGGAATTGTGGCCAAAAAGTTCAACCTTGGTCTTATCAGACCATAACACATTTTCCCACATGCTTTTGGGAGACTAGATGTATTGTTTTGCAAATTTTAGCCGGGCCTGGATGTTTTTCTATGTAAGAAAAGGCTTGTGTCTTGCAACCCTACCCCATAATCCAGACATATGGAGAATACGGGAGATTGTTGTCACATGTAGTACACAACCAGTACTTCCCAGAAATTCCTGCAGCTCCTTCACTGTTGCTGTAGGTCTCTTTCAGGCTCCCTGACCAGTTTTTGTCTTGTCTTTTCATCAGTTTTGGAGGGACGTCCAGTTCTTTGCAATGCCACTGTTGTCCCATATTTTCTCCACTTTTTGATGACTGTCTTCATTGTGTTCCATGGTATATCCAATGCCAAGTGGAAATATTTTTGTACCCTTCTCCTGACTGATACCTCTCAACAGTGCGTTCCCTTTGATGCTTTGTAAGCTCTCTGCGAATCATGGCTTTTGCTGTAACAGGCAACACAGTAAATGTCAGGAAAATCTTACTAAGACAGATGAACTTTATTCAGGGTTAATCAGTCACTTTAATTGATGGCAGATGTGTACCCAAGAAGACTGAATGCTGTAATTAAATCAAAAGATTCTTCAACAAAGTATTAGTTTAAGGGTGTGCACACTTATGCAGCCAGCTTATTTGTACGTTTTTCATTTTGTATATTTTTCCCCTAACAGATTTGTTTGTTTTTCAATTGAATTGTATAGGTTATAGGTCACATTAAAGGTGGGAAAAGTTTTGAAATTATTTATTGTGGTCTCATTTTTTATATCACAAAAACCTGGCATTTTAACAGGAGTGTGTACACTTTATATCTACTGTATAAACAAATATCCAAATAATCTGTTCTATGACAATGCATTATGTAGGTAAATTTCAAAAATGTAGTAGAATCCTAATGAAATCTGGTACAATACTTAGATCACCTTTCCATAAAATAAGAATATCATGAAGAAACCTGTAAAATGCCACAATATATTTAATGAAGTACGAAGCAAAAATGAATTCCTTCTCCCATTCGGCCAACACCAGGCTGGCAAATATGGGTGCACATAAATGTAAAATATATCTACTTTAATGATTGCTTTTTAAAGTTAACTGCTCTTTAGTATTCATTATGACTGTTGTTGGCCATGAACTAGATACTATTTATAGAAAATATATACCGGATAGTGCCAATGGAATCCTCAGTCAAAAAGAAGCAGAATGTTGTATGAAACACTGACGGATTCGGCAACCAGGAAACAAAACCACTTCAAGATTCCATATAGAAAACTTCTTTATTCAGTAAAATAAACGAGTGGATAAGCATTGTTTAAAAATACATTAAGGTGTGGTAGTTTTAGCAGTGTCGAAATGTAGACCTGAATTTGTCATTGCTGTGGTGTAGAAGATCATGTAGATGTCCACCTCTCACAGTACTGCTTGTGAATGTTCATAGGTGTGTACTAAGCTAATGGCCCTGGAGCCTTTACAAGCCTAGCCCATAGGATTACCCTGGCATCGTGCCACCCAACTTTAGTTCCCAGTGCCTCTGTCAAGTAGAGCCAGTGATCCCCGGGGTGAATTTTCTATTTCCCATCCACTCATCAAGATTTCTCTTGAAGAGGATCAGTGAGGTGCTCTGTTTGACATGTATGTGAAGTCTATTCCATAGCATGGTCAGTCTCTGTTTTATGAACCTGTCCCTCCAGCATGTTCTGTTGATTGTAGTTATGAGGTTGAGGTCTCTGGAGCGTGTGGTGCAGAGGGATTGGGATTTCTTTAGATGTAGCATTTCTAACAGAGCTGGGTCAGACATGACTTTGTAAGTCAAGCAGAGATCACCTCTAAGTAGACGATATGAGACAAAGAATAGTTGGAGTTTTTTGAGTCTGTCCATATAGGACAAGTGTTTAAGGCCTAGGATCTTCTTTGTGAGGTACTTCTGTGGTCTCTCCAGTTGTTGCAGATGTCTAGTGAGGTACATGCCAAATAAGGCATTGCACTTGATAATTGGCCTAATGAGGGAAGAGTAGAGGGAAACGGTGACCTCTTTCTTCCTGGATGCAAAACCTGTAGTAATGAGATGTGCCACATAGAAGGACTTTCTGACCACAGTGGCAATGTGGTGGTCAAAAGACAAGTTGCTGTCAACCTGTGTTCCCAGATCTCTTATAACACCTTCTGTGTTCAGTAGACTGCCATTGATGTGGTAATTCATGGGAACTTGTTTTTTCCCCAAGGGGGATGATGACACATTTTTTTGGCATTGAGCTTTAAGGCCATGGTTCTGACACCAGTCGTCGGTGTCAGTGAGGCCTTTCTGTAGGATATCAACATCACTTGGGGAGTTAATAATAGCTCCCAACTTGCAATCATCTGCGAACTTTGTCAGCCAGAGTCCCTTCGTGTTGACCTGGACTTCAGAGAAGAAGATACCAAACAAGAGAGGACCCAGTACCGAACCCCATGGGACTCCACTTGTGACTGGTCAGCACTCTGACTTGGAGTCAGCTACTTTCACACTGTGAGTTCTATCTGTGAGGCAGTTTACAACCCACCTAGTGATATGGGGTTGATGCTTGGCTTAGTAAGTTTTTCTATGTTTCATGAGTGGAGAATGGTATCCAAGGCCTTGGCTAGATCAAGGTAGGCTGTATAAACCACCTTGCCTTCCATCCAGAGCTCTGGTGACTGACTCAAAGAAGTCGACCAGGTTGAGCAGGCATAATCTATCCTTCACTAAACCAAATTGTGTGGGATCCAGAGTTTGGAGATTCCCTATATCCTTATTTATTAGGTCCATGATGATGCGTTCCATAGCTTTGCATGTCAGACTCGTCAGGGTAATGAGGCGATAGTTCCCAGGGTCTGTAATAGCTCCTCTTTTGTGGGAGAGGGGTGGCTGTAGCAGTGCGCCATTTGGTTGGGACAAAGCCTGAGGTGAGGCTGTGATTGAGCAGGGCACACAGGTGAAGGTGCTAATTCACTCTGTAGCTCATGTAGAACACAGCCAGGGATATGGTCAGGTCCCATAGAAGCTGTATTTTTGGCTTTGAACAGTGCTGTTTTAACCTGTGCTGCAGTAATACTGGGTGCCTGGCAATCTTCTGGTATTGTGATTGGTCTTGGGGAGGGGGGGTAAAGTTGGCACTGAATCTGTCGGCCAGTATATTGGCAATATCTGTTGGCTTGGTATAGGCGGTACCATTGTGCAGTAGCTGAGAGCAAATCTGGGTATTGCCATGGAGATTCTTTACATAACTATAGAAGGCCCTGTGGTTGTCTTTACTGTCTGCTGCAGTTCTGTTTTCATAGTTAGCTTTAGAGGATTTGATGAGGGATCTCAACTTTTTGTTGAGGCTGATAAGGGAGTTTTTCCAAACTTGGGATTTCACCTTATTCCACATCAGTTTCAGGACCACCAGATTGGCTTCCTTTTTTTGGAGGAGAGCGTCTTGGTTCTATTGGGTATAGCGAGATCCATGCTTTTGTGTACGTGTTCATACAGTGCATTGGTGTATGATTCGGTGGTCATGCAACTATTCTCCATTTGCATGGGTGCCATGAGGTTAGCCACCTATGTTGCCCGTGTTAGTAATGACGAGATCAAGGATGTTGCTACTTATAGTGGGGGTAAGAACGAACTGGTCCAGGGCATTAGAATTAATGAATTCCAGGAAATGTTGGGCAAGTGTATTGGTACATGAGTAGTTTTCCCAGTTAATGGAGGGGTAGCTGAAGTCGCCTAGTATGAGAGTGTTAGGTTGGACCTTAATATTCTCCAGAGTGCTTAGGAACGTGGAGTGTGAGCGTTGGGACATGGTTGGGGACCTATAGCAGGCTACGATTGAATCGCTGTTTTATGCAGTGTTAGCTGCACCTGAAGTATCTCTGATGCGTTATGTTGGGCTACCAGTCTGGAAGTGTGTGCATCTTTTATGAATATGGAAACACCACCGCCTTTGGAGCTTCGGTCCAAGTTCTGGGGCCGAAAGGTGTGGAATGAGTTATAGCCTGGTAGTGCAGGGGTGCTTTCTGTTGCTTTGAACCAGGTCTCTGTTACAGCACAAATGTCGATGTTCTCCATTTTAAGGAGTACACAAGTATTATAGTTTCCTGTTGCAGTGCTTCTTTTAAAGAGAGTAGTACACTTAATTACCATCATCGTAATAATAAAAGGCACTGAAGTAAAAGTCACTGTAACTGTCATGCTACACTCCCCTAAATATCCTTGGGTGGAACTGTATAATTTTGGTTTTAAATCTGCTTTCCTTTACCGATTTTGGTCATTTGTTTTGTTAACAACGTTTTCTTAGTAATGCAATGCAGTTGATGTGCCACCTGGAATTTATCTAACACAAGCATGCTTTTCAGTGAGGCCTTTTGAGCTAACATCTATAGATCACTGGTATATACGAGTACTTCACACAAAGACATAGGAAGCCCTCATAGTGAGTATTAGACAGTGGTAGATAATGTTGTTGGACTTGAGGGGAATAAAAGGTGGGTTACACTAAGAGTTATAATTAACTGTTAACAATAACATCTCATTGAAGATTTGCTGTTAAAAGAAGTGTTTTACACACCTATACTTCGTTCTGCAGTTTGTCTTAGAGTGGATGTTTTATGGCTATGTCACCCACTCACCCATCCTAGATTAGATGGCTTTGTAATTACTTGCATTAAGTCTGTGTTTCCATCCCTGTACTTGCCCTACGTGCTTTGCAGTTTTCTGCAACTTCTTTGACCACTGTAACCGTTTTGGTATTTTCAGTTTGATGCAGTTCCCACCTTTATTTTTAGTCATTGCAGGTTTGTTAAACACGACCATCTTTAACAGTGTGCTTTTTAATTACTGTTACTTGGTTAGACCGCTAACCTTTAATGACTACCTTTTACTACTTAATCTGTGAAGTTCAGGTATTCATTATCTGTTTAGATCCTTGTGTGTGGATTAACTATGAACAAACTGTAGATCTGTATTAGATTGGGATGACAAATTCTTTATTAAAAGAACAAAAATTTTGCATACTTGATTCTGCTACATAAAATATTAATACCAATGTTGCACATAATTCTTCATTTTGTTTTAGGCAAGTGGTTGCCTGGCACAGGCCATATTGTGTTGATCTTGAAGAAAGTACATTTTCTCATCTGCGCTCCTTCCTGGAACGATACTGTGATGGAGTAATCAATGAGGACCCACCTCTCCCTTTTCCTTCATCAAGGTGCAGTATATATTCGTTTTTTATTTATTTTAGCTGACAGCCTCATTTTGCTTTGATGTACCTGATTTCTGTCATCCTGTGTGTTCCTACAGCAAGATAAAATAGGAGTTGGGAACAAAAAGTGTGTAAGTGACATGCAGAAAAGTACAGTAAATGTGTTAAGAACTAATTGTTATTACTGTGTTTTGAATTCCCCAACAGTGTCTGTCATCATTTTGGATGGGGATTGGAAATTTAACCCTGGTCTGGCACCTGTTTCTCTGTTACACAGAGGCAGTCTGCAAATGCTTGACAGCACATATCCAAGCCTATGTATACCCCTTAAAATGACCCAGGGCATCAAACCTTGTCAGATACATTTGGGAAGCATGACTAGGCTTTAAATGTCTTCCTGGGAGTTGTTGGCCTAATAATCACAAATTAACCAATGTAGAATTTAGTTGCTTTCTAAGTCATTTTTGAATTTCCTAGAAATGAGTTGGTTTCTCTTAGGTTATTTTCCTTTGAGATCTTCATTTTTTTTGTACCAAATGGACTTCACAGATTATCTTGCACTGTAGTTGAACTTTTTCTCTATCTTCTTTTGTAAGCAGCTGCATGATGTAAGTGGTTAACGTGTATCTAATGTAGAGCATTTATTCTTCAAAATGAGCAGTAGTTCTCTGGTGTCATTTTTTGGAGATGTAGTGCCAGTGGCTGTATTGACTTGGTGGAGGAGGAATAAGTTTTAAGGGAAGGTCATAACTGTGCAATGTATACATTGCTGCAGTGGATAAGTATTAAAAAGATGCATGAAAATGAAGAAAAGGTTTGTTACGAGTTTCTTTTCTATTATTCTGTGTGTCTGTGTCTTCAATTAC
Source organism: Protopterus annectens (assembly GCF_019279795.1). Classification (NCBI taxonomy): domain Eukaryota; kingdom Metazoa; phylum Chordata; order Ceratodontiformes; family Protopteridae; genus Protopterus; species Protopterus annectens. The sequence continues at coordinate 1,156,561,885 of NC_056739.1, forward strand.
AGTGTATAAGAATTTAATGAAGTTTAAAATTTTAGCCTGTTTCTTGTAAAGGTAGATGTCTAAGTTACTGGTATTATTTTATCTATGCACAGGGTTTTCTTAAACAAAAAGATTTGAAAAACAAGAAAAAGTGCTGAAAATATCAAAATGGTAGTTCTTACGTTTGCAGTTGCTAGCTTTTTCCCCCTTAGAACTTGATTTTAGTTGAAGATAAGCAGCCAATTGATAATGAGAGGTCTGGACAGTGTGTTCTGAGTGACATCTACAAGGTACAGTGTTATCTACAAGGTACAGTGTTATCTTTTAAAGGAATAATGGCAAGCAGTTCAATGAAATAGTGTGCTTCGAGTAAAGTCAGCAAATTACAGTGTAGCCAACCTTTGTTAATGCATGTGAACTATTGTTGCAGTTTAAAATGGGGGTGATTTAATAAAGATGTTTGTTTAAAAAAAGACTAATGTTCTTGTGCCTTTGAATGAGTATGTAATAAGACATGTTCTTAAATATGGAACAGGACTGTGTATATTTAAAAAGCTGAAATAGGATGAAAAGGCTACAGTAATAAAACACACACAGGATATTTTCAATTAATGAAAATCCTTACAAGGACAGATGGTTGAATTCAATCTCCAGTCAATGTACTGTACTTGAATATTGCTGATCTCATTTTATTTTGAAGTTTTTCATTTAAGGATTGGTTCATAGGTAGGTACTAGGTTATCGGCCCAAGGGCCTACGTAAGCCTAGCCAGCAAGGTACCTTAGCTTACACCACCCAAGAAAGTTATTTCCCTGTGCCACTGTCCAGCAGAGACACAGAAGTGATCCCCAGGGTGTATTTCCTATTTCCCATCCACTCATCAAGATTTTTCTTGAAGAGTGCTAATAAAGAACTTTGCTTGACATAGATGGGTAGCTTGTTCCAGAGTATAGGAAGTCTCCGGGACAGGAATCTATCCCTCCAGCGTGCCCTGTTTGTTGTGGTGACAAGGTTTAGGTCTCTAGAGCATGTAGCTTGGAGGGATTGGAATTTCTTTAGGTGTAGCATGTCCAACAGCTCTGGGTTTGACATAGCTTTATATGTTAGGCAGAGATCACCTTGGAGTAGGCGATATGATATGGAGTAAAGCTGGAGTTTTTTGAGGCAGTCCGTGTAGGGCATTTGTTTGAGGCCAGTAATCCTCTTTGTGAGGTACTTCTGTGGCCTTTCCAGCTGCTGCAGATGTCTTGTGAGGTGCATTCCAAAAGGGGCGTTGTACTCTATAATGGGTCTAATGAGTGACGAGTAGAGGGGAACAGTGACCTTTTTTCCTGGATGAGAACCCTTTTATGATGAGGTGTGCCACGTAGGTGATGGACTATCAAAGGAGAGACTACTGTCCACCTGGGTCCCAAGGTCTCTTATCACGCATTTGGTGTTGAGTAGATTGCTGCCTATGTGGTAGTTCTTGGGTACAGAGTTTTTACCAAAGGGGATGACACTGCACTTTTTGGCATTGAGCTTGAGGCCATGGCTCTGACACCAGGCATCTGTCTCAGTGAGGCCCTTCTGTAGGATGTCCACATAATTTGGGGACTTGACTATGGCTCCTAGTTCGCAGTCATCTGCAAACTTCATCAGCCAGAGGCCTTCTGTGTTAGCCTGTACTTCAGAGAAGTAGATACCAAACAGGAGAGGTCCCAGGACGGAACCCTGTGGCACTCCACTTGTCACTGCCTTGAGGTCAGATTTGGAGTCTGCAACTTTTACAGTGTGGTTTCAGTCAGTGAGCCAGTTGGCAACCCATCTTGTGACATAGGGATTTATACCTAGTTTAGTGAGTTTAGCTATACTTCTATTTTGTATCCTATTCTTATATTACATTTGTTTTGTTTTAAGTTTTCTGTTCTTTTCAAGTTTTAAGAGGTCCTGGTTAGGGTCAGTTAGAGAAGTTAGCAAGAATTAATTTGCAAACAGTGAATGGCATCATTTAATTAGTGGGAGGAGCTGAGAATTAGCATTCCTTATTTAGCTAGAAATATCTCTGTTTAGCTGGAGAGCTTGCTTGGCTTGCTAGCTGTACTCCACCTGAATAATGCTATTCTCTGTCTGCATTTTATTTTCCCACCCACCCACCTAACTTTTGTATTCTTAAACTTGGTGGGTACTACAAATCTTATTTTGGCCACTCCTCCCAGTCCCATCTGATCAGCTCATTTTACTGAGTACAGTGATCATTTGGGAAGGCCTTCCCCCTTAGTTTCTTAACCTTGAATTATCTTCTGTTTCCTCCCTTCCCACTTAACTTAAAAATATAAAAAAAGAAATTTGTACTTTATTCAGCTGCTTTTACTGCATTAGTGTTTCTTCCTATTTTATTCATTTATTTGCTTTTGCGGCTTGTTCTTGTGTTCAGTTGCATTTATTCTGCTGCATTTATTACTGCTTGTTAGCAGCCTGATTAAATTGTAACTGTTATTCTAAGCCTCTTAAATTTGGTTTAAGCGCTTGAGCTTCAGGCGAGCTGTTTGACATTAAGAAGGTTAGTAGTATACACTCTTGTGGCAGGAGCTGTAGCTTGCATCCTTCTGAGTTGGGAATTGTTGGTTGAAGGCTTATTGTGTCTGCATATTTGAAAAAGTTTTCCCTGAAATTGTTGCATTTTTGTTTGCTGTAGCATAGACTAGATTCAGACCTGATGAATCTAGTTCTGTTTGTATAACTTAAACACTAAATCAGGCCATCTTTTGTTGGAGAGGGTTCCTCTGCACACCTGCACCCTAGTGGCAGGAGTGTGCATTTAGAACTCATCTGATGGAAGGTTACTGGAACAGGTCTCATTATAACTTTTTTACTGGTTAATTTGTTTAAATCAGTTTCCTCTTGTTTGCTACATAAGCACCGCGTTTGCATGGGTTTGCGCTTGTTTGTGCTTCGAGCACTGCTGAGCAACAGTGGGAACTATTGGCGGTTATAGATGTCAACACTTCTGTGTAAAAATTTTCCCTTAGTAGCTCTGCTGGTGCTCCATCTGTGAGTTCTCGCAATTATCATTCACTGACAGGTGATGCATTAAGAGACGCTCCTGGGGTACCAACACAGATCCTACTCACTAGCCTTTTGTATTTTTTGTCCACTTCTCGTGCTCTGAACTTTACCTGGTCCTTCTTGTCCTCTCCCTGTTTTCTGACCTCATCAACTTACTTAACATTATGGACGGATAATTTCTTACAGTTATTCCAGCCAGCCTGGTCGACATGGGTATCCTGAGGCAATGTGGCAATTGCCTAATGTACACTGACAACCCACTTCTTCTAGTCCACACAAATTCATTATGTGAGAAATGCATCCATATCAAGAACCTAGAATCCTGTATCTCTCACTTGCCACTCAGTTCATCTGATACTAATGAAGATGTCAGCATGCACACCCCAACTCCTGCACCTACCAAACCAACAACACATCACCCTACATATGTGAAGTTTACCTAAACATCAGACACCTCCCAAACACAAACCAACATGATTAACATACTACATCCTTTGCAGAACATAGTACACATAATATCTCTCACACCAGTGTTTCCCCAGTCAAGCCCCTAAGGCATAACATTAAAACAAACATCGTAGTCATAGGTGACTCAGTTGTGAGACACACACTTATCCCTCTCACCAGGTTAGATAAGGAAAAAGTCATGGACAGCTATCTGTTGAGTGCCAGAATCCACCATATCTCTCTCTCTCACACACACACACACACACACACACACACACACACACACACACACACACACACAAGTCTCTCAACAATAGGCACTGTTATGACTCTGTCATGGACCATGTTCGTGTAAATGACTTGAGATATACCTCACTGGGCTATATGAAGAGAGACATGACTGAGCTCTCTGATTGTGTGTTTCAGGCAGGTATGCCTTTAGCCTTACTAAGCAGCATTTTACCTTCGCCTAGGATGATACTTCAATACAAACAAAAAGTGATTGACTTCAGCAATTGGCTTAGTTTCTGGTGTCATTCAAAGGGGATCCAGTATCTGTCAACCTGGGATGACATGGTCGACAGACCTCGAAGCTTTGCCAGAGATGGTCTTCATCTGTCACCCCTGGGATTTTGATTACTGGCTAAGGCTTTTGCCACCCCCGTAGTGCCTTTTTTAGGCAATGTCACAAGAACAAAATTCCCAACGTAAAAATACCCTCTTAAAAACAACCTCAAGGTTATGCTGCTAAACGCTAGGTGTCTAAACCAGAAGTTGCACTCACTGGAAGCAGTTCTCACCTTGGAAAGTGCTGATATTTGTGCAATCACTGAGACTTGGTTTAAGGCTGCGGAGAGCACCCCAGTTGTACCAGGTTACGTTTCCTTCTGCATGTTAAGGCCACAAACTGAAGGCATGAGAACTAAAGGAGGTGGCTTATCAATATTCATTAAAGGTAAATACACCTATAGATTGGTTAAACAGCACGATTCCCTTGAATTAATTCAGGTGCAGTTGACTGTAGGTAAGACTCCTCTTCATGTCATTGCCAGCTATAGGACCCCCTCCATGAATCAGGACATCCAGTCAGCCTACTTGGATCTACATGATCAATCAAGATACAACCAAATGCCTTGGGTTTGGTGACTTTAATTACCCATCCATTGACTGGGTAAATTATACATGTTCTAACTCACTTGCTCAAAGGTTCCTGGACTTCGTTGACTGCAGTGGCCTGGATCAGCTGGTTGACAGACCTACAGGGGGCTCAAACATCCTGGATCTGGTGCTCGGCAATATGGGGGACTGTTGCACCACCCCAGTGTAAGATCTGCTCACAAATCAGTCTAGCTAGAAGTAATTATAGCACAAGTCCCCCCTCCCCCTTAGTAACAGCTAGAAAAAAACTTCTGCAAGGCCAGTTACAACCTCTTACATGACAGCATAAATAGCTTCATAGCCCTTCCCCCCACTGATGGAACAGACACCTATGCTGAGTTGTAGATCAGTGCTTTATACGGGCACCTGTACAGTTGTGTTGACTCTGCCATACTTGATAGAACCAAAGCAAGATGTTCAAGGAAAAACAAATCTGCCTGGTGGATATCTGCCATTAATAGGCTATACAATACGATAAGAAAATTGTTGTCTAAGAGTAGGAAGGAACTGTTGAAACACTCTCTCTTCAACATAAATAGGTAAATAAGACTCATAGTGAAGTCCTCCAAAGCTAACTACGAATCCAGATTAACTTCCCTAAATAAGGATCACCACAGGGTGTTCTTTAGTTGCATCTGTAACCTTAAAGGCAAGGCCCAGATTTGCGCTGAAGTCATAGTTAATGGTACTACATATACAGCACTTGTGGATATAGCAAACCTGTTGGCTGATAGGTTCAGTGAAAACTTCACTAGCCTGTCCCTGCCACATATACCTGAAGGCATCCCCTAACACCTGTCCCCCACCTAGTTTCTCTGAGGAGCAAGTCTTAAATGCCCTCTCCAAGGCCAAAAACACAGCGTCTATGGGACCAGACAACATCCGGGACTATGTTCTACATGGGTTAAAACAGGAATTAGCATCACCTTTGGGCATGCTTTTCAATCACTGACTAAGCACTGGCTTCATCCCAGCAGAATGAAAAAACTGCTACCGTCAGCCCTTTGCACAAAGGGGGTGCATCCACAGATCCAGGGAACTAATAGATCCATTAGCCTGACCAGCCTTGTCTGCAAGGCCATGTAATGAATTATCTTGGACCATACTAACAAGGATACAGGAATTCTCCAAACACTTGACCCCACCAGTTTGGCTTTGTCAAGGGGAGATCATGCCTGTTAAACTTTCCTGGACTACTTGAAGACAGTCACCAAAGCCATAGATAAGGGTAAAGCTGTGCATACAGCCTGCCGTGATGTAGCCAAATCCTTTGACACAATCCCTTACTCAGGCATCATCAGTAAACTCAACCAGCTGGGTATCAACCCATATATTTATTTTATTTTACATTTGTCTACTGGGAAAGTCCGACTGGGCAGGTTGCCTGTTTTCAGCAGAGGCCCGGGGAGAAAAGCTCCATTAACAGTAATACAGTAGTACAAATAACACACCTGTGTAAGAAACTATGTAACATAAAAGTAAGGAAGACTGCAAATACAGCACGTGACAATCAAAAAATATGTGATAGTTATACACAGATTCAAAACGGAGAAGAAGAAAATAGACTTTTAAAATACATTACCGTTGGATGGTTTAGTGAGATCTATAAAACATAGTTTGAATCAAATTGTAGCTGTACACAGTTCAGATGTTCTTCGTGTTTCAATGTTGCAGTCATCACATTTGGGTTATCCCTGCCAGGTTAGCCCTCGGCCGGCCCGAATACCAGAGGCTTATTATTTCTGCATTGGTTGCTGTCGCTTCAGGACTGATGTCTGGTCATCAGTAGTATAAAGTAAAGCAGCTAACGCCATTACACCAGTCTTTCTTGCCATGGAACCCGAAGCAGAAGCAGTTCACACAAGTGCCGGTCGGCTGCTACCTGAGTTTTGTCTACCAAATTGAAGTTGAAGTCTTCTAAAGCTAAGTACCCCATTGGGGATCCTTTTTTCTTGCACTAACCGATGTCAGAAAAAGTTAATTGTCTCGTTTGTGGAAAGCAAATACCACACCGAGACTTTTATTCTTACTGCGTCACTTGTTTAGGCACAGGCCACGATGTCCCTCATTGTTGCTTCTGTGCTTTGTTCAACGCCAGAACTGTCCGTCATCGGGCCCTTATTTTAGCTAGATATTTCCTCTTACAGTCCATGAATTCTAATATGGCTTCGGTAAGCCATCCGACAGCAGATGATCTGAAAAAACATAAAGAAAAAGACAGAGACAGCACAGGTCCAAATCTACTGACAACAATTCCGTTAAGCTAGTCGTCAGTTCTCCGGTCTGCAGTGAGGCGCTTTTGCAGCCCTTGATGCCCGCTTCTGTGGATTCGCAAGCCTCTACTGAGACCCTTTCAGAGTCCGGTATGCCGCAAAACTCTTCCTCGGCTAAGGATCCTGTGGTCGTCTCTACCTTGGATGGGTCCGGAGCCACTGAGCAGGCACCAGCTTCCGAGGAAGTCCTTCGCACTACCAGTTCTCAACACAAACCGATGTCTTCTTTCGTGACTTCCGTTCTTTCAAAAACGACCGAGTTTCTTAAGCCCAGGATACGAACCACACCCAAGAAACCGATAACCCAGTCTCAGGCACCTGCTTCCTTGCCTCAGTCTCAAATGCTTAAAATGGTGGAAGACCTTATGCTGATCAAGGGAAGCCAAGCTACCCCCTCCAAAGTTAGAGATCTGTCCCCTGTAGTTTTGTCTGAACAAGAGTTAGATGATTCTGATGCATCTGAATATGAAGACATACAACCCCTCTCTACATATGAGGATTCTGATGCAGAGGATTCCATCCCTTCAGCCTCTCCCCCAGAGGAATTTTCGTTTGGGAAACCCTTCATACCTTAAGGGAGCATTTCCAGTGGGCTGAGTCAAAACTACCCTCAGTCTAAAAAGAGACTCAGGGAATTCTTAGATCTTCCACAGCTCAGACCCTTGACCATCCCACCCAGCCCTGGATGTTGTGGAAGATGTTTTCCTGGAATCCAGCTTGACTCGTGGCACCCTCCCTCCTGCACCCAGAAAACCAGACCGGTACTACAGAGTCCCTGACTCACACAAATCTTTTTTTTTTTTTTTAATCCTACTGCTGACCCTGAGGTTATTTCTCAAGGGCCTAAAGAGATTAAAGCAACCTCTGCTAAGAATCCCACCCCCTCAGATAGGGATTCCCAAGCACTAGACAGATGGGGTGAAAAAGTATACACCTCAGCTACTCTTGCTATCAGGGCACTAAATTGTCAGTTCCATATACTAAAATTTCAGCAACATACCCTGGAATTCCTCAAACAAAAAATGTCTTCCTTTCCTGATTGTGCAGAATCTAAAGAGTTACAAGAGTTAATGCGTTCTGCAAGTCAAGTAACTAACACACCTTGCACTGTGGTTTTGACACCCAAGAAGCTTCTTGCAGGGCAGCAGTCACTGGATCTGTCCTTAGAAGGCATGCATGGCTTAAGGAACAGCCCCTGCCAGACCATGTCTAATCTAAATTGTTAGATGCCCCCTTGCACAAAGCCAACTTATTTGGCACTAAGGCAGAAGAGGTCTTAAAAAAGATGGAAGAAAAAGCAAAATCTGTGCAGACAGTTAAGGATTTCTTACAGGTCCAGCCCCCCAGGTTCAGCAGGCATTGTCCCACCAAGCACTGGTCCATTCCTTCTCCCACTAAGCTAGTCCAGCCCAGGCCCCGGGGAACCAGACCCCCCAGACAGCAGCCACAGGGAATGCAGAGATCTAAGCAGTGACTACCTCCACCTCAAGACCAGGGAGTTGTAAGCCACCTCCTTATGGTAATAACTCACAATGACTCACCTCCCCCACCCCCTCCCTCTGCCCACCTTCACTTACCCGTAGGAGGAAAACTCCTTTCACGCAAGCACCTGGGACACCATTACCAGCGACCACTGGGTTCTCAACATAGTGTCTCAGGGATGCAAATTTTCCTTCCACACCTTTCCAACCCCAAATGGGTTCCCAGATCTACCTCCAAACCAGTGGGCAGAGGCTCAAAAGCAAATCCTTTCCCTGCTTTCTATGAGGGCAGTAGAGCATGTTCCTGCAGAACAGATAGGCCAAGGTTTCTACTCCAGACTTTTTCTGGTGCCCAGAAAAGAGGGCACCTGGTGCCCCATCCTTGATCTATCCATTCTAAACACCTTCCTGGTGATTCCAAAATTCAAAATGCTCACCCTCCAGCAGCTGCAACCCATGCTCTCCAAGACGCTTGGCTAGTCACCCTAGATCTAAAAGAGGCCTACCTCCACATTCCTATCAGGGAATCATGCAGGAAATATCTCCGTTTCAGGGCAGGATCTCAACACTTTCAGTTCTGTGCGCTTCCCTTTGACTTATGTACTGCTCCCAGAGTTTTCACAAAATGTCTGGCTCCGGCCATTGCCTTTTGCAGCCAAAGGAATAGCCAGATTTACCCATACTTAGACGACTGTCTTATTCAGGCAGACAGCCAGGAAAAGTTGCTCAAGCACCTGGCCTTTGTGAAGTCCCTACTAACCTCCCTAGGGTACACAATCAACGAAAAGAAGTCTAAACAGGTGCCCACCCAAAGGATTATCTTCCTGGGAGCAAGCTTGGAAACAGCATCTCAGATGGCATTCCTTACACCAGAAAAAAAAATTTTCCTGACAGCCTAGTTCTCTCAACTAGCCACCAGACCCCAGTTATCTGCAAGGAAGATCCTGAAAGTTCTGGGGTTCATGGCATCTTGCGTACTAATTCCATATGCCAGACTGCTTCAGTGGTAACTAAAAAGCCTTTGGTGTCAACACTCTCAAGACCTGGAGACTCGTATACCTATAATTCCTTGTCTCAGAAAAGATTTTCTTTGTGGGCAGCAACATGCTCCCACAACAAGGGACTACCTTCCTCACCACCCCCCGCTGCCCAGACTCTCACCACAGATGCATCGGACTATGCTCGGAGTGCACACCTGGACAGCAGGTGCATACAGGGCCACTGGAGCCCACAGCAAATCCCTCTGCACATCAACCAAAAAGAGATGATGGCTGTCCAGCACGCCTTGATAGCTTTCAAGCCCCTTCTCTCCCCAGGAGTTCTCCTGATCAAAACAGACAACACCACTGTGATGTGGTATATCAACAAGCAGGGAGCGACTCACTCCTACCCTCTATGCAGGCTGGCCATGACACTTGGGCACACAGCCTCTGCCATGCAACTGCACCTGTTAGCACAATTCCTACCAGGTTATCTCAACTCTCTGGCAGACCAATTAAGCAAAAATTTTCTGGACCCACATGAGTGGCAGCTCAACAGAAGAACCTTCACCCTAATAACTCAGAAATGGGGCACCCCGAAGGTCGACCTCTTTGCCTCCCACACCAACCATCAGCTCAGCAAATTCTGCACCAGGGAGCATCACTGCATGGCTTGGAAAATGGATGCCCTGTCCTTCCCCTGGGTCAATCTATCGGTCTATGCCTTTCCTCCACTACCTCTCATCCCTAGGGTACTGCTGAAAATAAAGGCTGAAAAACCAAGGACAATTCTTATATCTCCAAACTGGCCTCACCAACAATGGTTACCCCTTGCTGTACAGCCTGTCTTTACTGCCACCATGGCATCTTCCTCAGATTCCAAACCTCTTGACCCAGAGGGAAGGGGAATTCATGCATCCCCAATTGCAGACACTCAATTTGGCAGCTTGGCTTATTCCCTAACCCCAGGTCAATCTGCCAACCTCATTAAACAGGTTCTATATATTATACGTGAGGCCAGACGCCCTAGCACTAGAAAGTTTTATGTTGACAATTGGAAAAGGATCTGCACCTGGATCCTGGCTAAGGGAGCCAATATGGCACAGCCGTCCCTCCCTCTCATCCTGGATTACTTAGCTGACCTACTACACATTGACCTCTCTTTCTCCTCTATAAATATTCATGCCTCTGCTGTCTCTCCTCATTTCCCCAATGAGCAGCCCCTTTTCTCACACCCTTTGATCAAACAGTTCCTAAGAGGGGCTAGCAACTTGAGGCCACACAAGTGCACCAACCCCAGCTTGGGACCTTAACTTTGTGTTGGAAAAGCTCACCCTGCCACCCTTCAAACCAATTTCTTCTGCAGAGCTAAAATTTCTCTTCTGGAAGCCAGCTTTCCTTCTGGCCATCACTTCAGCCAGAAGAGTCTCCGAGCTGTAAGCACTCATGGCTGTGGACCCCCTCATCATTTTCCAAGCTGACAAGGCATCCCTGAGAACTATCCCCATCCTTCATGCCCAAGGTGGTGTCCAGTCTGACTCTCAACCAATCCATTCATTTGCCCAACTTTATTCCTAATCCCCAGAACAAGGGGGAAAGGATCCTGCACTCTTTAGATGTCCACAGACAGTTCAGATTCTATCTAGACAGGATTGAATCTTTCAGAAAGTCTGATCAAGTGCTGGTTAGCTTTGCTACAGGGACATAAGGCAAAGCCATCTCCAAACAAACCATTTCCAAATGGATAGCACACTGCATCCATTTCTGCTACAAACAACATGGAAAGCCTTCCCCCAGTGGGGTCAGGACTCACTCCACAAGAGCAGTTTCCACCTCTGCAGCTTTCTTCATGAAGAACATAGTACAGTTGTGTACACTTACCATAAATGTAGATTTTCGAGTTTATTCACTGTTCCTGGTTTCCCTCCCTCCATCCCCCTTTCTTCTGTTTCCTTACAAGGGACATATTGGTATTTACTTTCTACTGGTGGGGTTCTTCCACCAGAAGCTGGCTCCTACTTGGGGGCTCCTGACAGGTTAGGGCAAGAAAAACTGATGTAATGGCATCGGCTGCCATACTTTATACTACTGACGACCTGACGTCAGTCCTGAAGCGACAGCAACAGATGCAGAAATGCTAAGCCTGTGGTATTCGGGCCGGCTGAGGGCTACCCTGGCAAGGATAACCCAAATATGATAACTGCAATAGTGAATACACTCGAACATCTGCATTTAAGTGTACACAACTATTCTTTGTGAATAGTGTATGCTTAATAAGTGAAACGTAAGACATTGTTGACTGGTCTGCTTCTTTTGTAACCATATGATTTGAGTCTGTAGTACTATGAAAACTTTATTCCATGAATTGAGGTACTGTCTGGAAGTCATGTATGAGAGAGATGGAAAAATAGTGGAGATACTGGGGAGCATTTAGAAACAATACCAGTAAAAGTAATGTTTGACCTATATACTTATATGTAGTATAGTATAGCTAGTTATAAAAAAAGGTCAGACTTCCTAAGGAAAAAAAATGGTTTTGTTATGAGGTGTAGGTGATATCATAGTAAGTGTAGCATCTTAGATTTACTTATTTATAGAGACGCAGTTTTATAAAAGGTACTGTAGATAAGTTAGCCTGGGTCAGTGCAGTTACATATCCATGAGCTAACTATGTGGGATTCGAGGAGGGTTTTGAAAATGGATTTGTTGGCTGTATTTCTGATATATTGTCAGGTGAGTTGCAAACTGGCTTACCAGTTGAACTCGTATGGTCAAACTAGGGGACTCCACCTCCTCTAGCAGACCGGTAATCAGTGGTGTTTCACAAGGATCGGTTCTGGGACCCCTGCTGTTCAGAATCTACTTCTCTGAAGCACAGACTAGAACTAAAGAACTGTAGCTGACAAAGTTTGCTGATGACTGCAAACTGGGGCGATCATTGAAACCCCTAGTGATGTCAACATCCTGCAGGAAGGTCTTACGCAGACTAATGACTGGTGCCAAAGTCATGGTCTTAATCTTAATGCAAAAAATGCATCATCATCCCCTTCAGCAAGGGTGATGTTCCTGAAGACTACCACATCAATAGCAATACCCTAAGCACAAAGTGGTGAGAGATCTTGATAGACCGGTCAATAGCAACCTTAACTTTGATCACCATGTCTTCATAGTGGTTAGAAGGGCATTTTATATTGCCTTCAGAAAAAAAGAGGTTATAAACCCCCCTGTACTCTTCCCTCCTCAGGCCAATAATAGAGTACAATGCTTCTTTTGGTATGTTCCATTCTGTCACTTGTTCGTCTGTAATACATATAACAAGAAGGCTTGGGGTTTCGTTCAGATGCTTTAATGTATACAAATACATCAGGATGGATAGCAGCATCATTAAATATGAACAAACTAGTTGACAAACGGCTCACAAACATACATGCTTAGATCTCAACAGCCAACTAAAAAAATGGCAGTCAGGCTCGCACGTGCTCAATATTTATACTCTAGTACAAGCCCTTGGATAGCTTCGTAAAGTTATATACACATATATTGATCTACATCCTCCCTCTTAAAAAGATAGCCCTTCGAAAAAACAATTAAGTTAGAGTCGGGCATGCATTACTGTATACATTAGAAACAAAACATAATGTTCATGTCCAAGCTGATTCATATCTGCTACAGGGTTTAGAGATTCGATCATATCTTGCAACATAACAGTTGGGGCTACATGTAGCAACAGGAACAGTCTGCTGTGCACAACTCCTATCAGGAACTTCTGGATTAGTCATAGGAACAGCAGTGTCCTCTGGAATTTCCTCTGCGATTGGAACACTGGACAACTCACTCTGAGATGGTCTTTCTCACAGGCTATGTGCTGTGGTATAGGCTCAGACACCAGTCTCATTTGCTTCCGATTCCACCTAAAGATTGAGCCTTCTGATTCTATAATGTACAATCCCAGCTCTGGACCAGTATTCTTCATGACACCAATCCGATCATAGCCTCTGGACGTTTGCATCCTTACCAGTTCTCCCTCTCATAATGAATTGAGGGTTTACTTGTCTTATCTTAGTAGGACTTCTGGCATAAGAGCTTCTTCAACAGATTGGCTTTCAGTGATCTGTTGTTCTTGACACATGGAACCAACAATTGATTACTGATTGGTAATGTGGTTCTTGTTTGTCTCGCCAAAAGCCTCTGAGCAGGTGAACTGAGATATTTATCATGAGGAACATTTTTGAGATTTAAGAGAATCAAGAAAACATCACTATTGTCTCATTTAGACTTCTCAGGTAACTGCTTTGCACTTTGCACTGCGAGTTTTGCCAAACCATTTGACTGAGGGTACTCTGAACTACTTGCGACATGAGTAAAATCCTATTCTTCAGCAAATCTTTTGAACTGTTGGCTTGTAAACTGCTTGCTGTTGTCAGAAATAACTTTGTGCAGACTTCCATGAACAGCAAAATGACTCTTCATCTTAGTAACGACAGTACTGGATGCTAGGTTAGGACGTAAGTCAGTCTTGAACCAGTTGGAGTAAGAGCCTACTAACACCAAAGAATGTTGACCATTCCACTCAGATATTGGTGGCTACTGTCGACCAAGGTAGTTCCGGAATCTGGTTAAGCTGAAGTGGTTCTTTCTGTTGATGTGGCTTTGTACTGTTACACACTGAACAAGATGAAAGTGCTGTCTCAATGTCTTGTGACATAGAAGGCCAAAAATACTAGTTTTCTTGCCTTTCTTTTGGTAGATTCACTTCCTGGGTGAACACGATGCAAGATCGTAATATACTCAGGTTGCAAGAACTTTGAAACAGTTATTTTCGGTTTTCATAATGATACCTTTGTCGGACAAAAGTCTCATCTCTGTATGGAAAATAAGGTTGCACTTCTTGAGATAAACTAGATTGCTTTGACGGCCATCCTTGATTGATAAAGTGGTTGAGCCTTTGTAAAACTGGATTTGTGGCTGCGGATTCTCTCAACTCATCAAGACGTGAAGAAGAAAAATTTCTCACTTCCGTAACTTCACAATCATCAGTCGATTGAGAGCCTTGATTGTCATTCTGTTCAGGGGTATTTCTGGGTGATCTGGATAATGTATTAGCAAGAGAAATAAGTTTGCCTTTCTTGTAGACAAGACTGAAATTGTACTTTTGCAATCTCAGCATTATACGTTGCAGTCTGGTTGGAGCTGAATGCATTGGCTTTCTCAGGATTGTGACAAATGGTTGGTGGTCTGTTTCAATCTGGATAGGTCTAACATAAACATAATCATGGAACTTCGAACATGCAGACACTATTGCCAAAAGCTCTTTCTCTATCTGGGCATACTCCTGTTCAGTTTGATTAAGATTTCTTGATGCGTAGGCAACAGGTTGATCCTCTTGTAGAATGACTGCACTAAGACCAAATTGCGAAGCATCACAGGGAAGTGTAACTGGTTTGTGTGAGTATCATTGTTGCTGAGAATAGGTGGACTAGCAATTCTCTGTTTCAGGGCATAATATGCTCTTTGAAGTTGCTCTAACCAAGACCAGGATGCATCTTTACGTGTCATCTACTGAAAGTAGTGGGCAATGAGGATTTTTTTGGCAAACTGAATTTGCCAAAATGAACTCTTAGCATCTAAAACAGAAAAAAAGTGGCATTTGGCATGAAGGCTGTGACTTCTTCGACTGTCCAAATTGGATGGTGAGGTCTTATTAGTACTTTGTTCAAATCTCGTGGGTCAGTATGTATTTTGATGTCATCTGAGTTTTTCTTATGAGCTACCACCATGGAAGATACCCATTCAGTTGGAGTTTCCATTGAACAAATGACACCTTGTTGCACCATTTTGTTTAATTCTGCTTTGACTCTGTCCTGCATGGCTATTTTAGCTTTACGTGCTGACCTGGTAACTGGACTGACCTCTGGGTCTAATTTCATGGAGTGCACAACTAGAAGTTTGCTTAGTTTGCCTTTGAAAAGATCAGCATAGGTAGAAAAAAAATGTGCTGGGCAAAATGAGAGTAGTGGTCTTTTAAGCTAACATGATGGGCTTCCTTATTAAATGAAAGCAATCCAATTGTCAAGACAATCTCTGAGCCCTAATGATGACTGAACATGCCTCTTGACCACATAAAATAAGTTGTAGCTTCTTCCACTCTGCTGGAAGTAATATGAAAGCACTACTGAGCCTTCAGTTTGGATTTCTTTACCTCCATAAGCAACAAATTTTGCACACCTTGCCAAATCAAGCCTTTCACCATTGCATGCTGTAGCGAACATGTCTGCAGACATAAAATTGCACTTAGAATCTCTGTTAACTTTGAGCTCTGTGGTTTTGCCATTTGTTCGAACAGTGCAAAATACTTCATTCTTTGCCCTTAAATCTACTACATTGACTGTTTCATGAAACACTCGCACACTATCCACATAAAGAGTAACCTTGTCACAATCTAACTGATATTCGTTTCTTAAAATGTTCCCTTTTAATAAAAGAATATGGGCCTTTTGATTTACGAAATCTTTTGAAATGATTCTATTTATTGCATTTTTGGCATTGTTGACTAAAAGCTAAACACTTTTCCCTTTTAGATTCATGACTTCCACCACAGTTACGACAGCAATGAAACTAGGTTGGGGCTCATGCTTCGAGTTTGCTGACTCACTCTTGTGCTTCACTGAGACTGTGCGAAGCATGGAATGTGCTAGAAAGTTCTGGGGTTTGCCAGTAGGTACTGCAGGGGTTATAACTGCCATGTGCTTGGGCCTGTTTCTTTTAACGACGTGCTACAGTTCAGTTACAGGCTTGCTGTTCCTGAACTGTTTGAAAGTTTTTGTGAGGCCATTTTTGCTTGGGCTGAAGGAGGGTCTCTCTGTTGATCAGTGGCAGTGACTAACATTGAGCAGCTTCCCTGCCCCCCGTAGAGGTGGTTACTGACTTGAAACTGTAGTTTTATTTTCCCTTTTGGGTCTATTCCGGCTTCTTTCCAGCCCCTGCTATCAAGCACGCTTTAACGTGCTTTAGCGCGGAGTTGCCACTAGAGCAGCATCGGGCAGCGCCGGTTAAACAAGGTTAAACTCTTTCTGGCTCCAGAAAGTCTGTTCTTCAATTTTTCCCTTAGAACCTAAACAGTTTACACCTACACTAAAAAGTGCAGCACTTGTTCCAAATAGCTTTTTCTTCTCAAAAAGCTCAGCACTTGTCTTATAAGCATATCCCTTGTCTTATAAGCATTCTATTTGCAGGTCAAGCACTCCTGTATTATACAAATCTCTCACTAGCAAAACCCCCCAGAAGTGCCCACTTCCCTGCTAAGCCCACTACTTTTCTGTCTCATACCAACTCATAATTCTTTCTAGCATGTCGAAGGGTCAGATGCTGGCATCCTCTCCTGCCCAGTTGATGAATCTGGGAATTCTGAGACAATGTTACAATTGCCTCATGTACACGGACAACCCTCTCCTCCTTCCACGTAACACTATTTAGCCAGACTGGAGGCTGAGCTCTCTCAACTCAGGACTGGCAAGACCAGGCAAGAGGAGAAGGCAACTACACACACCACAATACCAGTCTCACATAACTCAACCACACCACTGAATCAAACACATAAACACACTAAGACATACTCGGAGGCTCTGAGTAAAAATTTACCTAAACAGCAGAGGCCTCCAAAGCAGACACCCAAGCAACTGCAAACTCAATACACCACACAAACAACACATAAACAACAAAATCAGTGTGCAAAGCAGTCACTGCCCTTAAGGCCAAATACAACACCAAACATACTTGTCATAGGTGACTCCATAGTCTGACACACTGACGTCCCGCTCACCAGACTGAGTAAGGAGAAGGTCACAGTAAGCTGCCTGTCGGGCGCTAGAATCCGCCACATAACACAAGCACTCAGGTCTCTCAACAGCAGGTACAAGTACGACTCAGTCATTGTCCACGCTGGTGTCAACGACCTGAGACGTACCTCCTTGGACTACATGAAAAGAGACATTGAGGAGCTCTCTGATTATGTAGCCCATGCAGGTATGACCCTGACCTTGAGCAGTATCCTACCTTCACCTAGAATGATGCCACAATACAGTGATAAGATGATCAGCTTTAATAATTGGCTTAAATTCTGGTGTCATTCAAAGGGGATCCAATGTCTGTCTGCCTGGGATGACATGCTGGACAAGCCACGCTGCTTCGCATGGGACGGCTTGCACCTGTCACCCCTAGGCTGCCGGATATTGGCAAAGGCTCTTGCCACCCCCATAGTGCCTTTTTTAGGCAAGGCTCAAATTCTAAACCTACCACCCTAGAACACAAAAAAGTAAAAAATCTAAGGGTAATGCTGCTCAATGCCAGAAGTCTCAACCTCAAGATGCATGCACTCGAGGCCCTTCTCAGTATGGAGAACATCGATGTCTGTGCTGTGACAGAAACCTGGTTCAAGGCTCCTGAGAGCACCCCAGCACTAGCAGGTTTCACATCATATCATGCGTTCCGGCCCCAAAATCCGGACAACACCAAGAAAGGAGGGGGGGTGTCCATATTCATAAAGGACACCCACACCTCAAGGTTGGTGGCAACGCACGATGCATCGGAGACCATCCAGGTGCAATTAACCATAGGCAAGACTGCTCTGCAATTTGTAGCATGTTACAGGCCACCCTCTCAAACTCAGGAACCTCACATGGCCTTCCTGAAAACAATGGAGGGATAAATGTATCTCCAAACACCATCATACTAGGTGACTTCAACTACCCTAATATAGACTGGGAACACTACTCAAGCCCAAACACTCTAGCCCAAAGGTTCCTGGAGTTCATAAACTCAAATGCCATGGAACAACTAGTCACCATCCCCACAAGAGGAGAAAACATACTTGATCTCATCATCACGAACATGGGATCACAATGTTCAACACTGGAAGTATACCCCTCACTGGTGAGATCAGATCATAAACTAATCTCGCTGGAGGTCCTCATCCCGCCCTCACCTGAAATAAAAAAGACCACAGTGAAAAACTTCTCAAAAGCCGACTTCACACTTCTAAAACTAGTGTGGTCTCCTTTAAGGCCCCTGAGCCAGTGGTAAACATTACTCAAACCGCTGAATCACTTACAAATGCCTTCTACCAGCACCTACAGGACTGCATGGATCAGGCAATCCCAAACAAAACTAAGACTCTTTGTACCAAAGGCAAGCGTCCAGTCTGGTGGACCCCAGCCATAAACAAGCTCTACAACAAAAGGAGGAAGCTACTACAAGATAGAGCAAAATCCTTGAAAGGTAAGACACCTTTGATCATTATAAGTAAAAAACTAAGAGCTCTCCTAAAATCATCCAAGGCAAATTTTGAGAGAAAAATCGCCAAGGACTCAAAAGACAATCATAAGGCCTTCTTTAGCTATGTTAGAAACCTAGGAGGAAACTCCCAGATATGCTCAGAATTAGTTCAAAATGATGTGAAGATTACTGAACCTACACACATTGCCAACATACTGGCTGACAGGTTCAGTGCGAACTTCTCCCCTCCCCCAAAGGAGAGATATCTATACCAGAGGATTGTAGCCCCCCAAACATCTCCAACGCCCAGGTGAGAACTGCTCTCTCCAAAGCAAAAAACACAGCATCCATGGGACCGGATGGTGTCCCCGGCTGTGTGCTCCACGATCTCAATGAGGAATTAAAACAACAGTTAGGACAGCTGTTTAATCTTAGCCTCACCTCAGGATACGTACCCAAGGAGTGGCGCACGGCGACTGTGGTCCCACTTCACAAGGGCGTTGCCTCCACCGACCCTGGAAATTACCGTCCCATTAGCTTGACAAGCCTTATCTGCAAAGCCATGGAGAGGATCATAATGGAACTCATAAATAAAGACATAGGGAACTTGCAGACTTTGGATCCAACCCAGTTTGGCTTTGTCAAAGGCAGATCATGCCTTTTAAACTTGGTTGACTTTTTCGAGACAGTCACCAAGGCCATTGATGAGGGAAAGGCAGTCCATACAGCCTACCTTGACCTGGCAAAGGCCTTCGACACAATACCCCACTCAGGTATCATCGAAAAACTCATCAGCTTGAATGTAAACCCATACATCACAAGATGGGTTGCAAACTGGCTAAGTGACAGAACCCACAGGGTCAGATTGCTGGAGCCTTGTCAGACTCAAAGCCTGTCACAAGTGGTGTCCCACAGGGCTCAGTCCTGGGTCCACTCTTGTTCGGCATCTACTTTTCTGAAGTACAAGCAAACACAGGAGGGTTATAGCTGACAAAGTTTGCAGATGACTGCAAACTGGGCGCCATAGTCGAAAACACATCTGACACAGATATCCTTCAGAAGGGCCTCACAGAAACGGATAACTGGTGCCAGAGCCATGGCCTAAAGTTAAATGCCAAGAAATGCATAGTCATACCCTTCGGGAAAAACAAGGTTACCCCTAGCTACCATATAGGTGGCAATCCACTGAGCACAGAAGAAGTCATCAGGGATCTGGGGACCCAGGTTGACAGTAGCCTTTCGTTTGACACTCATGTTGCTAAAGTGGTTAGGAAAACCTTCTACATTGCCCACCTGATCATGAAGGGATTCACATCTAGATCAAGGGAGGTCATCGCCCCTGTACTCATCACTCATTAGACCTATGATTGAGTACAATGCCCCATTCGGAATGTATCTGACCCGACACCTGCAGCAGCTGGAAAGGCCCCAAAAGTTCCTCACCAAAAGGATAAAGGGTCTCAAAATATGTCTTATGCTGCCCGACTGAAAGAACTCCAGCTCTATTCAGTCTCATACCGCTTGCTCAGAGGTGACCTGTGCCTGACATATAAGGCCATGTCAAACCCTGATTTGATGAATATGCTTCACCTCAAAAAATCTAGATCCCTCAGAATCACAAGGGTGGGAGACTTAAACCTTGACACGGTTATTAATAGAACGTGCTGGAGGGACAGATTCATCACCCAGAGACTCCCTATGCTGTGGAACAAAATCCCGGTACATGTGAGGCAGAGCACCTCGCTGGCCTTGTTCAAGAGGAATCTTGACCAATGGATGGGGGATCGCAGATATACCCCAGGGATTACTTCAGTGTCACTGCTTGACAGAGGCACAGCAAAATAATAGGCATAGTTTTATTCAAACTAAAGGGGTGGCGAAAGCCAAATAACTATGGGCTAGGCTTATAAATGCCCTTGGGCAGATAGCCTAGTATGAACCTATGAACATACTGTCTACATGAGGCTTTTATCACTTTGCCTTCTAGAGCTATTCATTTGTAAGCATATTTGTGTGCTTTTCTGTGTGCTCGTATGTCTGACAAATCTCAGTGGCATTATTCAAAGTTAAATCACTGTCATGAAGCAAAATCTTTCCCACAGCATCATTTTTTATACCACACACATATCTGTGCTTTATCAAATCATCCCTTAAGTCTGCATGTTTTAGCCTTATTTCTCATGTCAGTTATATATGCTGCAAAAGTTTCACCAGGCTATTTATCCCTTGTATAACATAAGTGCCTTTCCATTGTAACATTTGTCTGGGGAGGTGGTTACACATTTCTCTAAATTTGCATTTTAAGCAGTCGGGGTCCTCCCTTGACTCAGCCGGTGAAACAGTATGATAGGTTTTCCCCCTCTCCAGTATAAATAGCAGGTGCATACACAAATGAACGATCCCTTTCAGTGGCTTCTGACCCAGCTAAATTAATTGTATGGTTGTCTTTATCAGGAAAATGAAGCCTGTATGAAAATGTCGTACTCTTGCTCAAACACTCTCCAGTTCTCAGCAATATTACTGTCAAACACAAGTGAACTGGGTTTTCGAAATCCGTCTGCCATGCCCACAAAGTATACGCAAACACAGTGAAAATATGGCCCTTGTCATTATGTACGAACAAACAGTTCTGTGAGATTGTAACAACATTCAAATGCATAATAAACTCTTTGAAATACTTTACTTTGCAAATATGCCCTGTAATGACTGCATTTTGCAAAATAAATTTGCTGTAACACTGCACAAATATGCAAACACTTCATACACTTCTGATAATGCAGATATCTTTGCTTAATACGAAAAATACATACTTTGCGAAAATGCAGTCGTTTCCCCTTATTTTATTCATTTTATGCAATTCAAACTTTATTTCAAACATTTTCCATAGTAATTTGAATATTTTTATCACTATCTTGCATATCGGTTTATGCAAATTGTATTTGGAGCATTTTGTGTGCCTCGTTTCATATTCTGCGAAAAAGAAATAGAGCTGAACAAGTTTTAATATTTGAAATTAGTTTCTGACCTGTTTTACGAAGTATGCACATTTATGGGATGGTCTATTGCTGCATATTCCACCAGCATCTGGATAAGTGCCTTAAATCATTTTCACCAAGCTGTTTTAAATTCATGTGCCTTTGGTATGCCAATTCTGACTTCAGGCCATTTTAGATATGCTGCTTCTGGTACCATGTCCTTCAGACATGCCGCTTCTGACACCATGTCACGTGTTTGTCTCTAATACATATAACAAGAAGGCTTGGGGTTTCGTTCAGATGATTTAATACCTGCAAACTCATCAGAATTGATAGCAGCATCATTAAATACAAACAGACTAGTTAACAAACAAAGCTTCCAAACATGCTGAAATATCAACAGCTAACTACAAAAATGGCAGTCAGTCTTGCACGTGCTCAGTATTTATACTCTAGTGCAAGCCCTTGGATAGCGTCTTAAAGGTATATACACATATATTGAGCTACACTTTCCAAACACCTGCTGCAATTGGAGAGACTACAAAGGTTCCTTACAAAGAAAATTCAGGGTCTTCAAGATCTGTCTTATGCGGACAGACTGAAATCGTTGTCACTTTACTCTGCATCGTACAGATGCTTAGAGGTGACCTGTGCTTTGCATTTAGAGTAATCTCTGACCCAGCTTTAATGGAAATGCTGCACATTCGCAAGTCAAATGGCACAGAGGTCACTCGCTCAAAGGACCTTAACCTGGTATGTGACATCAACAGAACTTGCTAGAGTGACAGATTTGACTCGGAGGTTGCCCCACCTTTGGAACAAGCTTCCTGTTCATGTTAAACAAAGCTTCTCATTGGCCCTATTTAAGCATAATTTGGATGATTGGATGGGTAACTGGAAATTCACCCCGGGAGTTTCCCCTGTGTCCCTCTTGGACAGGGGCAGTAGGTGCTGATTTTTAGTGTCTGCTTGAACCAGACATGTTTGGGAACACGTGTTGAACTTTGCTAGGCTTGTAAGGGCCCTGAGGTGGTTAACCTAGTAACCTCCTATGAATTTAGAGAGGAGACTTGATATGGGCATGTTGAAGGATTAGAAGTTGAGAAGGACTCTAGAATGGAGTTAGCAATAATCTGAGGGTGACCAGAAATTAGTCTTTACTTGAACATTGAAGACTGTAATATAGGCATAACACATGATTGTTTAACTACTTGGGTGGCGAGAGGGCATGACATAAGATTCCATGTAATACTGGACTTGCTGAAAACCTCTAACTGGATTTAAAAAGGAACTGAATAGACACTATGGTGACAGATTATTTGAGACCAATGCTACCATTTTATTTATGGCTCTGAGTGGTAGCAAGCTAAAGATGACCCACAAAACCCTTAGTTCATACTCAGACCTACTGAAGACAGTTCTGTGACTCTTCATAGGGTCATGAGCCTCTCTTTACATTGAAGCACTGAAAGCAGCTTCATGTAATCCTAAGTCCTACTCAGCAATTTCATATAGTTCTGCATTTGGCCTTAAAGCTTCTGAGAGAGAGAGAGAGAGAGTTACAGCGGCTAATACGGTATCAAAAGAAGATGTGTTATACTAGACCATTCTGTAGACAAGTTTCTGGTGGAGGCCAATTTTGGGTCTGTTAGCAGTTTTATGTCCATAAAGAATTTTTGTTTCTTAATACTGGAAAGCAACATACTCCATTTAAGTCAGGGTTACTGGTTGGCAACACAGGGCACTGTGAGTATCTGCTTGTAAATCCCCATAATCCCCCACAGAAAATTCCTGAGTTTGAAGGTTTGCTATTTCCATTCCTTTTCTCATTTCTGCCATTAACTTTTTCACAAAGTGCTGAAGTGTTCATGTTAGTTATTACAATCTGTTTGTTTAATGAGACTTTACCTCTCCTTGGTAAGTCTCCAACTCATCCTTAAGAATCTGAAAGTGTTCCTGGTAAACTGAGAGAGAGTCCTTGCAACTTCTCCTTGGCCTGCCCTGGGGTCTTCTCTCAGTGGGCCTTTCTGTTATTCCTGCCATGAAGATATCCAAGGGGCATTCTCTCATATTGCCCAAACCACCTCTTTTCAAGCCGGTGACACTTCAAGATCCTTCTTGCACTGTGAAGCACCTCGGGCTGTCATGAAGGTAACCCATCAATCCCGAAAATGGACCATTTCTTTCACTACGGTCTGTGATGTCTTCCTTTCAATTACTTTCTAAACTTGTGATCGTAGGTGAGGATGTTGACTAATATTGACTGATGAGAGTCTTTGTATTTGAGGACTCTGAAAATTAATTTGCTTTCTTTACTTCAACAGCCTGATCAAAACCTGCTTCTCCATGAAGTTGAAGCACTTTTCCCTTTGTTGTACAGTCTGTTCATGTTTGGATTCCACCAGCGTAGTTTGTTTTTTGAGTTTATTCTGAGCTTGTTTCTGGTAGACACAGCTGTATTTATGCATCTGTTACCATAATTGTACGGGGTTTCTGTGCACAGTTCTGCATAGGCAGCTGTGTTCTTTGGTTTTGGAGGGGCTCGAAATCTTGTCATATAATCACTTAGTAATAGTTTACCTTAGAGTAGTTCTTAACTGTTACAAGGTTTGCTGGGGTCACAGGACTGATTTTTATTTTGAAGGAGACAGCTTTATGGTCTGACCTTACCAGAGAGGGCACTACAATAGGGGGTCAGAGTTCTCTCAAATCTGTGAGTACTAGATCTAGTATGTTTGCACCCTTAGTGGGTGTGTGAACTAACTGGTCCAGAGTATTTGTGTTTACAAAGTCCAGGAACCTGTCAGTATGCATCATGTAGGATTCCCAGTTTATAGAGGGGTAGGTAAAGGTCCCCATAAATATGGCACTGGGTAGATTGATAATGTCTTCAGTAGGTCTGAGTATGAATTAAGGGTTTTGTGGGTCATCTTTAGCTTGCTGCCACTCAGATCCATAAATAAGATGGTAGACTTGGTTTCATTACACCATGATCTAGTTAGTCATGGACTAGACTTTTGTTGCAGGTGGCATATTGTTCATTAATGCTTGTTCATCTTGACTGAGAAATACTGTTGCAGCAGCAGAAGGCAGATGATCTGACTGAGTCACTGTTGCAGTGGTCTTGACAGGTGGATTTTAGCTTGCTAATGACCGACTGGAGTACCAAAGCTTTACCTTCATAGGATGCATGTCCGGATGATAAATTCAGCTCATCAGTGTAGGGCTGTAAAGTCAGATGTACAAACAAGTTCCTCTGACTATTTCACCACCAGCCCAAATGCAGGTCATTGCACCCCACAGACTATGATTATTTGGTCACTCAGTACAGTAGCTTTGCTTGTCGGATCAGATAAGTGCCCCTTGAGTATCTTTCCTTCTAATTTTTTTTTTACTGTTTTGCTAATTGTTGTTAGATTTCATCTAGGAGGGGTAAGTGTGAGTGCGGTAGACAAATTATGTACAGATGCTTGCACACTAAGTGCCTGTTCTTGCTGGGCCCCAAACATGAATTCAAGTCCTGCTACATCTGTCAGTCATCTGTTTTTAAAACATTGTGGTCTCTGCTATCCACGCTCAATTCCTTCCTCGAGACCCAACATCTGAAATGTTTGGCCCACTTCACTATGTTGTAAGGCCTGGATGTTGGCCTCCCGCCTAAGAAAAGAAAAAAATTAAGACTTGGATGGGATTCTCCTTCCATCTCATAATCAGACATAACTGCTCAGGTGATCGAACCCTTGGTATGCCAGTTGTCTTCTCATGATCCATCTATCATGACCCCACCTAAGGCTGGTATAGCTCCTGTGGCCTTGCTGATGACAGAGTCCTCCAACAAACCATGACTCATTATCTTGGAGGGCCCTCAAGGAGTCTCTCAGATCCTTGTATGTGAAGATATTCCTGGTACCTTGATAGAAATGCACAGAGGCTGAGAACCCCCTAAGCTGCTTCAGGCGGACTTAACCCGTAAGAAGAAAAAGCAAAAACTTAAGCACTTGACATCCCCTTCTGCATTCAGAGAGAAAATGGATTGATTTCTCAGGGGACTGTTCAAGATGGTCCTATTTCTGAAGCCACCTTCCTCCATGACTGACCCCTCTCAGACCACACCACACAAATAGACCTAAGATTCTTCCTCCTTTGATGAGGAACCATACAGGAATTATGATCTTTTTCTCAAATACTCTTCCCAGTTACACTTTCCAGAACAGATTTCCTCAGATGAGAGAGACACACACTGTCCAGATTCCCCCTTGGAAGAGACTGCCTTTAGAGAAACCTTGCAAAGCATGTTGAAGCATTTTGAATGGCAATCCAGACAAGTATCTGAGGTGCAAAAGAGATACTACAACTTATTAAACATGGGCACTCCTGCACCTCCTCCAGTTCTCCTAGTGCTAGATGCCTACAGTCATTTCAAGCCAACTCTTCTGCTCCTGATTCTCATACTTCAGCTCCAAAAAGGCCGGATAGATTGTACAGTGTTCCTAATAAAATAAAGTACCTTTACAAACGTCCAGTGACAGATCCTGTTTCAGTTTCTCTGGCTTCAGACAAACCTTCCAAACTGCTCCCTGGCACTAACATTCTCCCCAGTGACAAGCACAATTGAGCCATGGACATTTGGGGGTAAGAAAGTGTATACTTCCACCACTCTAGCTTTCAGAGGTATATAAACAACCAAACTCAAATGAGTAAATATTTACTCTTGGTGCTGGAGTCCTTAAGCAAGACCATTATAGAGCCCCAGAAACCAGAATCAAAACAGCATATATGCAGTTTCTAATGGCCTGGGTTTCTCAAAAACCCAGGCAGAGTATAAAATGTAACTATGAAGCTGTGGATGCCTTTTCCATTGTGGCTGCTACCGTTGATCAGGCGGTATGCCTGGTTGCAAGGCCAGCCTATTCCAGAAAATTTCAAGTCTAAGAGTCAGGATTCCCCCAAAGATGTCCACCTCCTTTTTGCTGACAAGCTGACAGTCTTTTCCAGGCTTTGCAGGAACAGGGAAAGACAATGAAAGATTGCTGTCAGTTTCTGCTCTCTACAGTTCCCAGGTAAGTCAGAAATGTACCCAGCGAAATCTTCCTCCTGTGTCAAACGAGATCACAGGGCTCCTCATAGGCAGACTACTAAGAAAAGAATCCCGGAAAAAAAAAAAACTCCAAGTGGCATTGCTTCTTGAAGGCCTCAGTTTGGTAATAAACCCCTGTGACTATATTCCAGCCCTCTCAAAAAGACTCTGGTCTCTCTCTTCCTCTCTGGGAAGCAGTAACCTTGGACAAGTGAGTCTTAAACATCATCAGAGAGGGTTTCACTATGTTTTGGGAAATCAGCCGAACACCTGGGGGAATTACCCACCAACGTCCAACCAGTTACACCACATTATGTAAAACTTACTAGTCTAGGAACCGTAGAGGAGGTCCCCTTCTTTCAGTGTAGGATTGATCTTGTCCCAAGGAAGGAGAGCCAGTAGAAACCTATCCTGGATTTTTCCCCAGCTAAACACCTTTCTGATAGTTCCCTTCTTCAAAATTATCTCTCTGCAAAATCTTCTATCCTTCCTACTTCCTCAAGCCTTTCTGGTATCCTTAGAGCTAAAGGATGTACATCTTCATATTCCCATCCATACTTCCTGAAGAAAATGTTTCAGGTTCTTTACTTGGGTCATTATATTTTCAGTTTACTGCTTTGGCCTTTCATCTTTCTACAGCTCTATGGGTTTTTACCAAGTGTCTGGCCCCAGTAGTGGCTTTCTGCTGAACTCAGGATGTACAAATTTTTCTCTTACCTGGGTGATGCTTTATCCAGGGACACTCCTCTTAATTACCTTCATTTCATTGTGTGACTTTGACCCTCCTGGGGTTCACTATCAGTTACAAAAAAATCCTAGCTCATTCCCACCTAACATCTGACCTTTCTGGGA
>NC_056739.1:1156594424-1156626924 GCF_019279795.1 Protopterus annectens
TAGCATTGTAATCCAGTAATGTTCCAGTAATACCTCTGCATGTATCTTGCATATCTTTTGTAATGCAGTGGATGCCATCTTACCCACTGTAATCAGTGTCTACTTTTCTTCTCATTCACATTGCTTCTGTCTCCCTACTTTACACAGATGTATTTTGCAATATCATCTCTATTATTTGAGCTTTCCTGGAACTCTGATGTCTTTTTATATCAGCAAACTCTCAAATTAAGCAAAATTATAGACTTGTTGCAGTTTTATGTCTTTTAGCCCAGAGGGTCATATTTAAATGTTCATTCACCAACCGTAATACCTCCTTATGTATTGCCTTATATTGAGATGAATTTAACAAAATAATAGTGTTTCCTATCAGGGCACATTGTGCTAGAATGGGTATGTTAGAAAGTTTCTAGAGGTTGTGTTTGTTTGTGTGTGTGTGTGTTTGGGGGGTGGGGTGGGGGGGGGGTCTTTAGGCATTGCTATCTGTCTGTCAGAGACATGGGTGCCAGACCTGGGGAGACTTTCCCAATTTTTGTCCATTGGTCAAGGTTACAGTTAAATGGGGTTAGGGACGGACTTTGCTTTACATGGATGGGGATCCTGTGAGAGACATGTCTGATTTGCCAACATGGTGTTATTTATGTGACAAGCATGAGAGGTGTTCAGGAGGGTTACAAGTGGCACTGGATAGACATACCGCTGTTTCGGGGAATTCCACTCATCCTCCGAACTAGATAGATTTTTTCTTCAGCTTCTTCATTATATTCTTTCATTGGGGGGTTGTAGAACTAATGCCTGAAAACCAAAGGGAAGAAGGATCCCAAGCTTATCTATACCTAACTTTTTCATCTGAGGTGTTTTACAGTCTATATGCTGACGACTTGAAATTGAGTAAACTGATTACATGCGTTACAGATAAGGCATGTCTGCAAAATAACTTGACTAAATTGACTATTTGGGCACAGGAAAATAATATGCTGATAAATACATCAAAAACTAAGCATATGTGATTTGGTAGGCATAAATTGAAATGTGAATATTTAATACAGTACACACTGATTGAAACTGTAAACTCATTTAAGGACCTGGGTATATGGATAGATTCAGCTACGAGTTTTTCTAATCATATCAATCAATTGATTAATGATAGTTATAGAATTATAGGTTGTATAAAAAATAATAAATTAGGAAATCAAAAATAATGAAGTCATTGTTTCTTAGTTGCATTAGACACAAACTTGAATATGGAATAACAATATGGAAACTCTATAAGGAAACAAGCATGAATAAACTGGAAAGAGTACAATGGAAATATACCAAGGGTATAAATATCTGAACTTGTACAGTCTTGCAGATATGTAAGAGGAGATGTTATTCGGGTATATAGGGCATTTACTGACAACTACCTCTGGGAATGTTTGGGGTTAAAAAAAAGTACTGTAGAATCATCAGGCAATCTATGTAGGAGATTCTATAGGAATGACAAGTGTATTAATTTGTTCTCTGACAGAGTAGCTGATACTTGGAACAGACTGCCAAATTACATTAAAGCAAGTACTAGTTTAGATATTTTTAAGAACTTAATATAGGAGCAATTGTTTTGGTATATTGGCAAGCTAGAAGGGCATTAATGCCCATGCTTGAACTATTTGTATGTGCATAATATGTAAACAATCCTGTCTTGGTTTATGATTCATTGATTTTTACTGTCAGAGAGAGGTTCAACTGTGAGTGATAGTGATCAGAAGCTACTGTGCTCAGTTGCAAGCAATGTAAAGGAATTCCAGCTTTTGTGCGACTTTCACAACTTGTACGATAAGATCACCAACTTAAATGTACTTAATTTAATGATTAGTTGTATATTGTTAATATAACTGTTCTCTTAGACGTTGATTTAAGTTCTCTTTGAATTCTGTGGTAACTGAATTTAATAATTCTTTTCTTTTAGAATTTTTTATTCATATGTAGCAGAATATGGATTCCTTAAATAAGTAAGCCATTAATGATTTGGTAAAACCTTAATATCCTGTACAGTGTGATTAATGATGTGTATATTTAAAGGTAACACTTGATAACACTGGTAATCTGTGTTCCTCATGTCAAAAGTTGGATGATTTGCTTACCATTATTAGTAGTAAATTTAGACTTACTGATGACAAGTGCACTTGAGCAATCAGCACAGCTTGGAGAACTTTTGATGTTCATCATGTTACACTGCTGCAGTCATTACAGTTGGGTTATCCTGCCATCAGGCGGTCCCGCAGTCAGCCAGAGTTCCAAAGTCTTGGTCCAGCGTCGGTTGCTGTCACTTCTTCCCTGACGTCAGTGCGACAGGGGTATATAAGATGCATCCGACACCATTTTTTTCAGTCTTTCTTGCCGCGCGGTGCCCGAAGCAGAAGCAGTTCGCAAGTGGCGGTCGGCCAACACCTGAGATTTTCGAAGTCGAATTTCAGATCCGAAGTCTTCAATAAAGCTAAGTACCCCGTTGGGGAAACTTTTTTCTTGCCTCAGACAGATATCAGAAAAAGTTAATAATTGTATTTCTTGTGGGAAGCAAATACTTCATAAGGACGTCCACTCTTACTGTATTCCATGCCTAGGCCCTGATCACGATGTCACTAGTTGTCGGTTTTGTGCCAGATTTAACAAACGCACTATAAAACGACGTTTTGATTTGCCGTACTTTGGCCGAAGGTTCAATTATACTATGCCGTCGGATCAACCGACGACCGCAATTCCGAAAAAACGCAAAGACAAGGATAAAGACAGGCATCCGAGGTCCAAAACCGATGACGAAACCTCTTCTAGGCCAGTCACCGGTTCCCCGGTTCTCAGTGAGGTGCTTTCGCCGCCCCTGACACTCGCTACCTCAAAGCCACAGGCCACCTCTGACTCCCACGTGGAGACACCTAGGCCTCTGGAAACTCAAGGTATTGGGCCTACGGAAACTAATCCCTCAGATGGGTCCGGAGCCGCTGAGCAGGCATCGGCTTCTGAGGGTGTTTTCAGACCTTCACAACTTAACATTAAAGCAAAGACAAAAGTACCATTAAAGACAAAGAAGCAAGTACAGCATTCTCCTGGACAGTCCTCTATGCCTAAGAAACAGATGCTTAAAATGGCCGAAGACCTCATTACTCTAATCAAGGGTTCCCATCCCCCTCCTGAGAAAAGGCCTAGGCAGGATACAGACTACGATTCCTCTGATCAGGTTTCCATTTCCTCTGATTCCTCTTCAGACCAGGGATACTTTCTACCCCATGAGGACTCTGATGCTGAAGAATCTATCCCTTCAGCCTCTCCTCCTGAGGATTATTCTTTTGGGGAAACTTTACATACCATGAGGGAGCATTTCCATTGGAAAAGTCAGGATTATTCAGAATCCAAGAAAAGGCTCAGGGATTTCTTTTTATTGCCTCAGCACAGGCCCCTGGCTATTCCGCCTGTGCTAGATATTGTGGATGATGTGTTCTCTGAATCCAGCTTATCTCCTGATTCTTTGCCCCCTGCACCAGCCAAGCCAGATAGGTATTATAGAGTCCCTGACTCCCACAAGTTTATTTATAAAAAACCCTTCTACTGATCCAGAAACTATTTCCCAGGGTCCAAAAGGGGTTAAGGCTTCCATTGCAAAAAATCCAGTACCCTCTGACAGAGATTCCAGAGCTTTGGATGGATGGGGGAAGAAAGTTTACACTTCTGCAACTTTAGCAGTAAGGGCTTTAAATTGCCAGTTTCACATGCTTAAGTACCACCAATATTTAATGGCTCAGTTAAAACAGAAAATGCTTGCAAGCTCAGAAGCTCCTGACTGTAAAGAAATGCAGGATTTATTGCATGCAGTTTGACAGGTGGGAAAACATACTCTGCAGTGTGGTTTTGATTCTTTAGAGGCCTCTTGTAGAGCCACAGTTACAGGTTCTGTGATTCGAAGACATGCTTGGTTAAAAGAACAGAGTTTACCTGATCATGTTAAGGCAAAACTATTGGATGCTCCTTTACAGCATGATACCTTGTTTGGTGTTAAGGCAGAAGAGGTGTTAAAGAAAATGGAGGATAAAGCTAAATCTATGCAAACAGTCAAGGATTTCTTACAGGTACAGCCACTTCAATTTAGCAGAAACTGGCCAACAAAAAATTGGTCCTTTCCAGTGTCAGACAGGCCACAGAGAGGCAGATACAGACACCCAAGAGGCAGATCTCAACCCCAAGGCTCTAACAGACAACGACAGTGGGGCACCTCAACCCCAAAAGGAGGTGAGGACAAGTCTCAACCTTACAGGAAACAGTCCCAATGACTTCCCCCTTCGTACGCCAAGCACTTCCCTATTGGCAGCCCCCTTAGGGGGAAAACTAGCACTTTTTTCACAAAACTGGCAAACAATCACCCAAGACAAATGGGTTCTGAATATTGTGTCTCAAGGTTACAGGTTCCACTTTCATACTTTACCAAGGCTAAAAGGAATGCCAGACCTGCCACAAAATCAATGGGCAGAGGCACGAAAACAGATTTCAGCCCTCATGGACATGAGAGCTATTCAAAAAGTACCACAACAGGAACAAGGACAAGGATTTTATTCAAGACCCTTCCTGGTCTTCAGAAAGGACAAGGCCTGGAGGCCCATACTAGACCTTTCAATTCTAAATACTTACCTGGATATTCTGAAATTCAAAATGTTGACATTACAGCATCTTCTACCCATGCTGGGCAAGAAGGCTTGGCTTGTTACTCTGGACCTCAAAGAGGCATACCTGCATGTCCCTATCAGACAAAATTGCAGAAAATACCTTGGATTCAAAGCTGGTACAATGCACTACCAATTCTCTGCACTGCCCTTTGTAAAGACCCTGGATGCAGTAGATAATCCAAAGTGCCTGGCACAAGTAATTGCATTTTGCAGACAAAAAGGAATTCAAATATATCCATACCTGGACGACTGCCTCATTCAAGCAGAGACAAAGGACATTCTTCTACGGCATCTGGCATTTGTAAAAAGGTTGCTAATTTCTATAGGGTACACAGTAAATGAAAATAAGTAAAAACTAGTGCCCTCACAACAGATTACATTCCTGGGTGCCAGCTTAAATACAATGGCCCAGATGGCTTATCTCACGCCAGACAAACAAGTTCAACTAACTCAATATTTTCAATTACTGGCAAAAAAGTCCCATCTCCCTGCAAGAAAAATTCTGCAGGCCCTGGGATTCATGGCATCCTGCATACTACTAATACCATATGCCAGACTGCATATGAGGAAATTACAATGGTACCTATACAATGGTACCTAAAAAAGTGTTTGGACTCAACACTCCCACAGTTTAGAAGCAGTAATACCAATGATTCCCTGCCTACAACAGGAGTTTCGATGGTGGGCACAGGCATGTCACCTAAACAAGGGTCAGCCTTTTACCCTACCCACAGCCAGGCAGACTCTAACAACAGATGCTTCGGATTACGCCTGGGGAGCACACATGGCAGGAAAATGCATTCAGGGCAAGTGGACCACAGACCAGATGCATCTTCACATCAATCAAAGAGAGATGTTGGCTGTTCATAATGCCCTAACAGCTTTCAAGGACCTTCTGCATCCAGGACAATTATTAAAGACAGACAACACCACAGTAATGTGGTACATAAGCAAGGGGACACTCATTCTTATCCGCTATGCAGGCAAGCCATGACCTTGTGGAACACGGCTCTAATGTATCAACTTCATCTGCCAGCACAATTCCTGCCAGGAAAGAAAAATACTCTGGCAGACGATCTAAGCAGAAATATCATGGACCCTCACGAATGGAAATTGAATCCACAAATCTTCAGCATGGTAACGCAAAAATGGGGATGCCCAGACATAGATCTTTTTGCCTCCCCACTGAATTGCTAACTACAAAAATTCTGCACAAGGACTTATCACACACAAGCATGGAAAGTGGATGCTCTCTCGTTCAGCTGGAAAAGCCTAAAAGTTTATGCCTTCCCACCACTGCCTCTCCTTTCAATGGTGCTCCTAAAAGCCAGACAAGAAAAAGCACAGATGATCCTGATTGCTCCAGACTGGCCACGCCAGCACTGGTACCCAATCTTAAAGAACTTAGCTCAAGGCCCACCATGGATTTTGCCTCAAATTCCACACCTTCTGACTCAGCAAAACAATCAGATCCTGCATGGTCAGCTCAAAACCCTAAACCTGGCTGCATGGCAGATTCATTAGTCAAACAGGCAACACCTCTCTCTAAAGCTGTTATGGATGTCATTTTGGAGGCCAGGAGGCCTAGCACCAGGAAAGCTTACTCAGAAAAATGGAAGAGATTCTGCACCTGGAACCAGGCTCAAAGCCTTGACCGTCTTCTCCCAAACATTCCTCAGATTTTACAATACTTAACTGAGATGCTGGTCAAAGGCCTATCCTTCTTATCAGTCAAGATCCACGCCTCTGCCATTTCAGCACATTACAACACGGATCCTCCTTTATTCTCTCATCCTTTGCTAAAGCAGTACCTCAGAGGGGCTAAAAACATAAGACCGCCCCGGAGAGCACCAGCTTGGGACCTCAATTTCGTTTTGGAAAAACTGACCCTGCCACCTTTTGAGCCAGCCAATACAGCTGATCTAAAATTTTTATCATGGAAAACAGCTCTGCTCCTGGCAGTTACTTCAGCACGAAGTGTCTCAGAGCTACAAGCATTAATGGCAGTGGAACCTTGTATAATTTTTCATCAGGACAGGGTTTCTTTAAGGACAAACCCTACCTTTATGCCAAAGGTGGTATCTAGTGTGGCTCTTAACCAAACCATCCATTTGCCAACTTTGTATCCAAACCCCCAGAATAAAGGGGAGAAACTTCTGCACTCTTTGGACATACACAGGCAGCTACGCTTCTACTTGGACAAGACAAAAAAGCTTTCAGGAAAACTGAGCAACTGTTTGTAGCATATGCTGCAGGATCACAGGGCAAGGCTATCTCAAAGCAGACTATATCCAAATGGATAGGACACTGTATTCGTTACTGCTACACACAGCATGGAAAATCAGTCCCTAATAACATTAGGCCACATTCCACCAGGGCAACAGCCACTTCAACAGCCTTTCTCAGAGGAGTACCTACCAAGGAAATTTTGGAGGCTGCAACTTGGAGTTCAGTGCACACCTTTACCAAGCATTACCACTTGCCTCTCTACTCTAAATCCAGAGCAGGATTTGCCATTGCAGTTCTGCAGGGCCTCCTAGCCAATCCTAACTCTTTATAGACCAGCCACCCAACCTTAGCTTTGGGATTTTACCCAAGTGTAATGACTGCAGCAGTGTAACATGATGAACATAGTACAGTTTTGTACCTACCATAAATGTAGATGTTCGAGTGTTCACACTGCTGCAGTCCAGGTTACCCTCCCTCCATCCCCTCTGAACGAGCTGGACTTATCTATACCTTTCTATCACATACAACCTTTGTGGTGTATTTGCTTGTAACTGAAGGTATTGTTTTTATTTTATATGTATATTTTTTATTAGCAATATGTATTGCCTACCTACTTGGGGGCACCTGACATCTGGGGCAAGAAAAACTGAAGAAAATGGCGTCGGATGCATCTTATATACCCCTGTCGCACTGACGTCAGGGAAGAAGCGACAGCAACCGACGCCGGACCAAGACTTTGGAACTCTGGCCGACTGCGGGACTGCTTGACAGCAGGATAACCCAAGTGTGTAATGACTGCAGCAATGTGAACACTCGAACATCTACATTTATGGTAGGTACAAAACTGTACTTTACATATATTAATGCCTGGGCTGACTAAATAAATAATGTTAAGAAAGAGGAAGTAGAACATATTTAGGAAAAGATGTGTCTGTAAAGATCACCCCTATGAAGCAAGATAATGCCACTGACAACTTTGGAATTCTGGATACAAGTATTCAGCAGTCTGACGATTCGGAGCATATACAAGGAAATAAAGGAAGAGGTTCACAACAAATAGCAGAGAGTAAAAAGAAACTAATAAATGTCTGCAGAGCAAAGAGAGTACATACTAAAAAGGACACTGCCTTGTTATGTAACACACAGATTGCAGGAAATTATATAAAAAAAGGCATTTTTTTCTCCCCAAAAGGGAAGGTAGAAAAAGAAGGCAAGAGCAGATGAAAAGGAAGAAATAAGTAAATACAGAAGGATTGAGTAGCATTAATGTAAGAAAAAGAGGAAAGCACATGGCTCGAGCTCTGGTCATACAAAGCCAACTGAATGAGAATTGTATGTTTGACATTAGCAATGAAAACAGTGGGATTAGTAAGACTAATGGTGATGAAGATCATTCTTTTATAGCAATTGAAAGAGGAGATGTTACTGAATTAGAAGTTGAGTTAGTACAATTGTGGCTTTTGTTCAAATTGCAGATTCATTAATGATGGACCATATGTCCAAACTGATTTATATGACAGGAATCTGCAGTGTCTTGGTTGTTGAGCTGCAAAACAAAATTTGTTGTTTACATTGCTACCTATATGTCTTATCCTGCATTTTATGTAGGCAAGGCAGTCAGGAAGTTGCACAACAGGATTATGGAACATAATAGGGACATCGGGAATGGAAAGCTAACTAATGCTTTATACACGCACAGTCTCGAATGCGTCTATTTCATGAAGTTAATTTTCTTTGTTATTGACAGAGTGCTAATTAATAATGGAGGGGGAGACCCAGATTTGGACTTGCAAGTTAAGGAAATAGAATGGTAATTGAGATTAAATGCCAAAGCTAGACCAGGCATAAATTATACCATTTCTGTGACCATTATTCTGAAAAGGAAAGCTAAATGCATCTAGAATAATTTTGATATATATATATATATATATATATATATATATTTATATATATTTATATATATATATATATTTTTAAAATAAGTTTAATTATTAAAATTTTGATGTATGTTTATATTTTGCATTTTGGATGTTTTATGCGAATATGTACAAGTGTTACAACATTGCAGAGATTGTAATAGGTTATTTATTAATTTACTGTTTGTGGACAGGTATGGGACTTGAACCGTGCAGATGGAGCCTGGACTTTAGCTATTACACTATCTCGGCTTCTTTACAATGCAGTTTTTATATGTGCATTTTAATATTTGCATTTTAGTTCACTTTAACCAGCATTGCACACAGGATATGATGTCAGCACAAACTTCCTGTTTAAAAGTGAATAATGTTAGTACCTGCATGACTCTGATGATGCCTGAATATGAACAGGCGAAAGCGCTTAGTCTGAGGTGCTTTTAGCATTTATTTTACTTTGTGGATTTTTACTAAAGGACTGCCTTGCTGTGGAACACGTTGGTTTGATTTTTGCATTTTGCAGTCATCAGTAAAGTTAGTAAGCCATAGGCAATCTGTTTTTGCCTGGACGTCTGAAAAATTGATACCAAATAGAAGGGGGGCTAACACAGATCCCTGGGAACACCACTGGTAATAGCTGTGCTAGTAGAGTTGGCATCCCCCATTTTGACTGTATGTGTTCTGTTTGTGACCCAGTTGGCAACTCATCTAGTGATGTAAGGGTTAATCCTCTGCTGGGTGAGTTTCTTAATGATGCCTGAGTGAGGGATTATGTCAAAGGCCTTGGCTAGGTGAGTTAGGCAGTGTGAACTGTTTTGTCGTCATCCAGGGCCTTGGTGACATTCTCAAAGAAGTCCACCAGGTTTAGCAGGCAAGATCTGCCCTTAAAACCAAACTGGGTCAGGTCAAGAGTTTGATGGTTGCCTATATCCTTATTGATAAGCTCCATGATGATTCTCTCCATGGCCTTGCAGAGTCTATAGTTCTCGGGGGTTTGTTGAGGGACCCCCTTTTTGCAAGGGGATTATAGTTGCTCTTTTCCACTCAGCTGGTTAGAAAAGATATTCTTGTAGTTGGAGATTCAGTTATTAGAGGAACTGATACTTTAAATTTACAGAGAAGATGATGAACATCGAATACTGTTAATGCTTACCAAGAGTAAAAATAGACTATGTAAGGCAGGCCTTAGAATGCCTTAATGTAAGGAAGTACATATGTCATGTTAGTACAAATGATCTCGTCTACAAGAACTGTCTGTTAGTAGGGAACTTACAACCCACTCGCTTGTATAGGTGTTAGGATGTATTTTTCACAAATCCTATATAAAAAGGAGAGCCATATCACTCACTGTGAATGAAAATATATTTTGGTTAAATACCTACATGTAAAAATGTCCTGTTTTAAAAAATAGAAACGTGTAGAGCATCTGAGCCTAATTTTAGGCACACATATTCAGACAGGATGGTGTGCGCTCGTCAAGATCAGGGAAGCGAATTTTTGCATCAGATATTTTGCAATGTTTGGTAAACACAAGGCAGGATTTTTGCCAAGTCAGAAATTTAACCGTTCACAGATAGCAAAGTTTGACACATCTCTCATGGTTGTTAATGCTAGGGAGATTAATATTTTTTTTTTATTGGAAAAGTTGCTATGTTACCCTAAAATTGGTGGTGGTGGTGTTCGTGAAACATGGTTAAAGAGCAGTGACTGGAAACTAGTTCCATCAGGGTATAAATGTTTTATTATAACAGACATTCTAACAAAAAGTCACATGGAGGTGTTATGATAGAAATTAAAGATAGTTATGAGATCTGTGATTATAACATGTTCATTTATAACACCAATGCTATAGATTGTGTAACTGTGACAATGAAGGCAACCCTGGAACATATAACAATTTTTGGAGTGTATAGACCATCAAAGTCAAGCAGATGACCTGGAGGAATTCATACATTTCTTGTATGAAAAACAAGTGGGAAGAATAATAGTGGCTGGGAACTTAAATTTATTAGAAATAGACTGAAATAATATTGATTCAAAAACATTAGTAAGGAAATTGTTCACAGCATATGTTTGGGAAGGTTTACTATTGTTTGTGCGAATGACATTCTTTCAGCATTGTTCAGCATATTATGTTGGAAAAACGGACCAAGTGTTCAAAAATAGAATCTTAAGACATCGTCGTGATATTCAGAATATAGACAACAGGAATACATTAGCATGTCATGTTGCACAATTTCCAACACATCACTTTAAATTTAAAGCCATTGAAGTTACTTTTCAAGGTATGAGGCAAGGGGATATCAAAAATAATACTGAGAGAAACAAAGCTAAATGGATTATAAACTTGAGGGCAGATAGATCGCCAGGACTTAATGCCGTAGTACGTAGTACCATTAAAACCTATGTTAAAGAATAGATCAGTGATTGGCTGAATAGGAGTGTCTCCCTTCACAGTCTTTCATTGGTGCAATTATTCATTGGATAATAACAAGGGGCTGGTCCTGAAATTGATGCCTGATTGGTGTTTTATACTTTTTTAAATGTAAGAGTTTCCCCTTTTTTATTATACGATCTGAAGAAGGAGAAATACGAAAGAGCTTATCATTTGCAATAAGGGGACTTGTTTTTATCGTGATGTTGGACATTAAAGACTTATTGGTTTATTTTATGTTGGTCCATGGTGGTGACACTGACATTTATTCTTTTCCATGGTTGTGAAAATATGTTATGAAAGACTAAAACGTCTCAACTTGTACAGTGTCTCATCTAGATAATTAAGAGGAGACCTCATTCAGGTATATAGGGCATTTAGGGCGATAGCTATCTTTGGGAATGTTTGAACTTGTCAAAAAGTAGTAGAGAATTAACCTATGGTAGAAGATTCTGTAAGAATGAGAAGTGTACAAATTGGTTCTCAGAGAGCAGTTGATGTGTGGAATAGACTATCATATTACATTAAATCAAGCACTAGTTTAGATATTTTTAAGAACAGCCTACACACTTATTAACTGTTTTGATATATACTGACAGGCTAGAAGGGCATTAATGCCCATGCTTGAAATATTTGTATGTAAGGATTCTGTTTCAGAAATTTTTTGTTACCGAAGTGTAAACCTCCGTAAAGACCAGTACTCCAACCTATGTTTTCTGATCTTATCTGTGAAAGTACTAAAGTTCAAGACCTTGCACAGTTCATTACCTCTCATTCCTCTTCTGTATTTCGTAGCAACTCTAGAATTCCGATGCTTATCACATCCCCATTGCCACAGAGTTCAGAGGTTTTTTTTTCAGATCGGTATTAGCGTCACATTATCAGTTCTTTACATTGCCGATAGGGTTGTCTACAGCTCTAAGTGTGTGTACAAAATATCTAACTCCAGTGATAGGTAGCTCACTGCAGACTGCAGGATATTCACATATTTCCTTATTTAGGTGACGGACTTACGTTTGCAGAGTCTTTTGCCAGTTGTGAGGAGTTCCATTCATGGATTACAAATCTCCTCAACCTGGGCTTTCAGATCAAGAGTCAAAAAGCCTCCTTAATTCCTTCTCACAGGTCTGTGCTTCTAGGATGCCTTCTAGGTATTCCAAATCAAGCTTCTCAAATCAGTCTCTGACCTCATCCACAAAGTATCTCTGGATTCAAAGGTTTATGGCGTCCATGATTCTCATAATTCTTGCCAGGTTGCACATGAGAAAAATCCAGTTCTTAAACTATGTAGACCCAACATTCTCACCCTCTGGAATTTCAGTCTTGGGTTTTACAAAGAGAATACTGCTTTGTTGGAGATGACAGATTGCCTGAATCCAGTCTCCAGTTTTCTCTCTGCCAGTCCCATTGCAATCTCTGGCAACAGATGCTTCAGATTTTGCTTGCGTTGCAGTTTCAAGTGTGGTAGAAGTGCAAGGTCTTTAGAACAAAACAGGCAAGTCAAAGCACATAAGTGTCGGATGTTAGCTGTCATCATGCTATAGAACCTCTTGATCATCTGTGGTTTTTGGGACCTCTGCAGGTGAGTACAGACAACACCACAGTGATGTGATACATAAACAAAAATGTAGGCAGCAGGTTGTATTCTCCGCACAGGCTGGTTGTTAGCCTTGGAGATCACTCTGAAGCATTGTTTAACCCTCCAAGCGTCCTACATTCTGTCAGTGCAAAATGTAGCAGCAGACAAGCTAAGCAGGACCGGACCAGACCCTCATAAATGGAAATTGAACAAGAGTGTCTTCCATGAATTGATCCATTTGTGCGGACACCTCAACTAGATCTGCTCGCCTCCTTTCAAAACTGACAGCTAAACAAATTCTGCAGACCAGGACGCCTTGCAGGCAGGCCTGGAAAACAGATGCTTTGTAATTCCTGTGGTCGGAATGTTTCTTAATGCATTTCTGCCCCTTTTTACAGATTTCCAGGGGTAATTCTGAAGATTGTTGTGGTGACTCTCTTCTGGCCTAGGCAACAGTTCTCCCTTCTTATGAAATTGGCCAAGGGTAATTACATCAAGCTTCCTCACAGATTGGAGCTACTCACATAAGACCGGGGTGTTTGATCCACCCCAGTCTCAAACAACTTCAGGTGACTTCAGTTTTGCTATGTTTTAGACACCTTGTTTCTGAGAATGTGCAGCAGGTACTTGAGGCAAGAAAACCTGCTACTAGGAAATGGGATATTGGAATTGGAAGAGATTTTCTAGTTGGTGCCACATTAATAGTTGAGGTCCAGTCAGGGATTATGTACCCACTGTTTCTTCAAATTTTTTTTTTCGTGGGTGTTACTATCCACTGATCTGTCTTACCTCTTTAGCAAGGGGTATTTATCAGCCATTTCAGCATGTTTACCCATGGATCCACCTGTTTCTTTTCAGACTTGGCTTAAGCTGTTCTACAGAGAGGTGTTTGTTTTTTCGCCTGAAAGACCACCTAGAAAATAGGTGGCACTTTGTTGGAATTGTTACTTTATGCAGGAAAAGTTAATTCTGTCTTTGTTTGAACCAGCTGTCATGGCTGTTTTTGTTTCATTATTTGGTAGACTGTTTTGCTTATTATTCTAACATCTGCAAGAGAGTGTCTGAGTTGCAGGCATTCATAATGAATAAATCCTGTTGGTTTTCCATAGATGTAAGTTTATTTTTTAGAAGAAATTCCCTATTCCTGAAATAGTACTTTCAGAGTTTGCTGTGAATCTAGCTGTCTATCTCCCTATATTCTTTCCAGAAACTTGTAATCAGGGCAAAAATATCTATACTGTGGGCATGCCTATGCAACTTGAATATCATCTTGCAGAGCCAAGTCCTTTAGGAATGCTGAACAGCTGTGAACTTCTGATGATGGAACAAAAGAAAGGACAGTGTATGTCAGTTCAGACACTTACCAGATGGTTGTTCCTTGCTGCTTTTTTCTGTTATTCCTAAACAATTCCGGGCAGGATCAAAGCATGTTCTACTAAAATCTTGCTTTCTTTGATGGCATACTAGAAAGTGGTAGACCCTAGAAGCAGTTTAGAGGCTGCTACTTGGTCCTCCATGCATACTTTTACAAAGCATTACATACTGGATTCTCTTTCCAGATCCAGGACGGGCTTTGCTAGGACCGTACTCCAGGGGCTCCTGGATTCTCATGTTTTCTCTTCCCTGGATGGATAAGCCATGGTAATCTACCCAAACAGCAATAGGCTACTGCAACTCTTGGAGAGATTAACATAGTACAGTTGTGTACTTTACACTTAGAACAGTAGATGTTTGAATTCCTTACTACTGTAATACCTGCACCATTCCTCTATGCTCTTATTTCTATATGTAATTACTTTTTTGAGATAAGTTATGTTTTCCTAACATTTTGGGGTTTCAGGATGAGTAGGCTCTCTCTCTCTGTTGTGGGAGGGGGGAAGTCAACAGAGTCCTGAAGAAGTTTGTGTCTAGGCTTCTGTTTTCTCTGTGGATCTTGAGAGCAGCCTGGGCAAATGTATCAAGTGAGGCTGAAGACTTTTGAAGAATGTACAACCATTATATTCTGGGCAGGATATAATCCAAACAACTGTAGGCTACTGCAACAGTGAGGAATTTCAACATCTACTGTTATGGCAAGTCAGCTTACACAAATGTACTGTTTTCAACAGGGAATGACTTTTGAAACAGTTAGATTGCTAATCACCATTCAGTTGTTTTAGATTTGAACTGGTTATTACTAATGTCCACCTGGTTGGCATTCTTACAGAGTTTGCTATTTTTGCTCATGCTGCCTCCTAGTCATCAGCTCCCCTTCAGCCAGTTAACCCATTTGTTGCCTCTTCAGTGAGGGGTGGGAGTTGGCTGAGAGGGGCCATCATTAAGGCAGTTGTCAGGGGTGGAGTGAGGGTTTTATTTGCTTTATGTTCCTAAAACCCCAAACATACTCAGCTAAGAAGTATTAGGAGGACATACAATGGGCTGATTGCATCAGTCATCCTTTACTTCCTCAAGGGTGCTGCCAGAATACAACCCTGTTCCCTTCCCTGAAGCATGGGAATTGTTTTTCCTGGTCTCCATTGGAGAAAAACACACCATTTTTTGCTCAAGTACTCTCAACCCTGCCTGCCTTGTGAGAAGTGAGTAAGCCACAGTGCCACACACCTCTCCCTTTTACTTGACTGCTCCAGTATTGGGGCCACTGATCGAACTCCAGTTACTAGAGTTGCAGTTAGGGCCCCCGTTCCTCTCTGCCACGAGCCACGCATTCTTACCTAGTTTTGCTGTGCTTCCATTTACTAGTGGTTGTCCTGATTGTTCCCCATATTACAGGTTCATCTTTAAAACAAGTAAAGGAGATGTGGTGTAATGCTGCCTTTATATGCAATTTACGTAAGCTGGAATTGGAGGAACAACATTGCAAGACTGATTCTGATAGCTGGCCAATCAAAGACTGCTGCTTGTAAGTAGATGTCTGTTAATGAGTAGTTCTAAAAGAATATATCAGACATAACCTCCTGTCACAAAAGTATGAGTTATAGGAAATAGAAAGTAATTGTGTGGCTTCATCTGCTGACTGGGTCTTTGTTTTATAGTTGTCTATTTTTTTATTAATGTTTTGATTATGAATTTGCTGATACAGTAGTGGTTCCTTGAAAGCTACATTTATTCAGTTTCACAGAGCTGAAAAGTTGTTGAGGCCTTCCAGACCCTTAACTATTTGATGGTTTGTATATTTCA
Source organism: Protopterus annectens (assembly GCF_019279795.1). NCBI lineage: Eukaryota > Metazoa > Chordata > Ceratodontiformes > Protopteridae > Protopterus > Protopterus annectens. The sequence continues at coordinate 1,156,610,445 of NC_056739.1, forward strand.
TTTTAGAGAGCACCACAACTTTCTGAAATTGTGTCTGAAGTTACTTTCCAACCATCTAGCTTTGGCTTTGGCAGGGGGTGTAGCAACTAGCATCCTTGGACGACAGGCCAGACCACTTCGAAACTTGCTTTTCAGACTGATGGATGCTTCTGTACCTGATGAAATCCAAGAGGTAACTGGGCTTTTTAAGTAACATTTTCATTGATATTTAGCAGCTACTGTTGCCCTTTATGTATCCATGTCTATAATGTATTGTTTTAGGACCTGAAAAGTCAGTCTAAATCAGTTAAGAATATGAAGGTCAGATTGGGCAAATTGTGGCGAATTCATACAATAATTTTAGGAAGTGAGGAATGAACAGCACAGTGTTTTTGGTGTATAGTTCATTTTTGTATTTGTGGGTGTCATGTATCAGTTAAGGAATTTTCTCCATCATTAACTACATTTTTGAGGGATAGTGCTTTATGACAGAAATGCATGGGCTTTTGTTTGGAGTAGATTTTTGGCCTAGCATGTAAAGTCTCCATAATGGTAGCCATTTGAAATGTTGAGACCTACTAGAGTGAGTCCCAAAATAAGGAGACAATGGCTAAAAGATCAGCCTTTTCTCTGAATATTCCCTTTTCTCTGTGGTATGGTTATCACAGAGTTGGTTGAAGTTCAAGGGGTGTGGGGGTTCAGGGCACTTGCTGCTTGCAAAAAGAAGTTTTAAGGAGAAAAGCAATCTTAGAGATTTGCTTTTCTCCTGTGTTTTTTTTTTTTTTTTTTGGCATAACGACAGCATGTCGAGTACCGTCATTTCAGTAAGGAGCCAACCATAACCATGTTATTTTTTATCCACCTTTTGGTAATATCACAGAGTGTAATTTGACTGTTATCTTTTAGATTATGTCAACTCCATGAAGTAGAGGGAATAGCTGACAATGGAAATGGCGTTTTCTCGATCACTGGCAGGAGCAGTGTTTAAAAAAAAAAAAACACAAAACCGTTATCATTGGGCTTTATCCCCTGTGTAGAAGTGGGGCCTTGTTTTTTTTTTCACTAAGCAGCAGATCCTGCTTCCTAATTTGTGTATTGCCAGTTACTGCCTGGCAGCGATCATCTCAGCTTCAGTTTGACCAGACATTTCCACAGCTAACTGTATAAGTAGAAGCTGATCATTGGCAGAGCTCCTGTTCTGAGTGAAAGCCTTTCTTCATTGTTTGCACTTTGTAATAGCTGAGAAGCGCATAACTTTTAAAATATGTTATATAGACTTTTTACTGGTCAGGACATTTGAAGGAAAATAACTTTTAAAATATGTTATATAGACTTTTTACTGGTCAGGACATTTGAAGGAAAATAACTTTTAAAATATGTTATATAGACTTTTTACTGGTCAGGACATTTGAAGGAAAATGCACTTTCTTGACAGCTGTTTATTCTTGAAGAAAAGTCACGTTTACTGGTTTTGTATGCAGAGGATTTCTGATTCAGTTGTAGGGTTTTGGCTATCCTATCTTTGTTTTCAACAGAGTTAAGAATTAATCTTTCAAGTTTTCTTTTAAAGGACGTCAATTTCCTTTCATTTTGTGCAAAGGACTGCTGTGATGAAACTGAGTAGATTACTAGACTCCAACTTAGTTTTGGGGACTGTGCTATTAGGTGCTGCTAGCAGATTTCATCAGTATTCACAACACTTCATGCTTAATGTTGAATCAGTGTCTCAGTGAAAAAAAATCTGCTTTAAAAAATGTGTTTTTACTTTACTTTGAAGTTTTCATGTTTCCTTTTGTGAATTTTGTACTTTGAGTAAAACTGATGGCAAAAAATCCATCTCTGAGGATTTCCATTTGCTAGCGTGGAGACACAATCGCAAGATTGTTGCCAGCAAAATAATCTTGTATGCTTTGATAAGTTCTCAACAGTGGATGAGAGGACAAGACTGTAGTTCATGAATGGGTAGCTAGAAGGAGTGACTTGTTTGTTGTGAAGAATAATAAAGAACAGAATCACTCAATAGAGACTGTTTTCAGAAAGCTAAAAAAAAAATAAGAAGTAAAACAAAAATTAAATAAAACCTGTTGGAGGAGAGGCAATGAAATGAGGTGGTTTTAGGTGCCCGAGATATGATATAACAGGATGAACTTTGGAGGGAGGGGAGTGGGTGCAGAGCCTCACAAGAGGATTGGGATGCTAGTCACTGAAGATTATGAAACCTAAGGCCTATTTCCAGTCAGTTGTTTGGAGACAGTAGTGGAGACAACAGGACCTGGCCAGATCTACTGTGCAGAGACATGATGGGAGACGAGTGTAACTAGTCAAGAAAGTAGAGTTGGGAAAAAAGAAAAAGGAGGCAAGAAGAAGAAGAATGTGTGAGTGACTAAAGAGGAACTGCAGAAGAGTAGAGATCTGCATTTATAGGAAGTATATAGAACCTGCTGTACAATAGCAAATATGCTGGGTGCAGAAGGGAAAGACTGAAAGTAGACTAAAGACAAGGAAGAGTAGCCGGTAGGGGGAAGTGTATGAACAAAAAGAACAAGGCAGAAATCAGTGCTGAGCTTCAAGATGGATACAGTATAGCCTGGAAAATGGCAGTTTCATAGGTTGTACAGATGGATAGATAACTTAGAAGTGGATGGTTGAAGTAGTCCAGGTAACAGAGGAAGACCAGCATTAGGGATGGCAGGTGGCAAAAGGGAGTTAGGAGTTGTAATGATCAGTCTTATCACAAGGAATTTAAAAACAAAGAATAATGCTCGCTACACTCTGTTCGCCTGATAATAAACAAGACTTATAAAATACAACAAAAAACCAGGCTAAAATAGTGGGAAGTATACTTGCTGTGTTCAATTCAAATCAGTCACAAAAGGTAACCAAATGTTCCACAAAAAGAAACGAAGCTGTAACCTACAAACCGCTTTACTTTGCGAACTCTTAATCCAATAAAAAAGAGAGTCAAAATCACCATAGAGTGTTCATTCGAACCTACTCATCCACTGGGCAATAGCTTGTAGAAAAACAGCCAGCATGTAAAAATAAATCCAAGCGTCCAGTAGAAACCACGTTTATTAAAATAATTAGAACACAGGGCTGGCGCTTTCAACGAAGATCGTTGAAAGCGCTAGCCCTGTGTTCTAATTATTTTAATAAACGTGGTTTCTACTGGACGCTTGGATTTATTTTTACATGCTGGCTGTTTTTCTACAAGCTATTGCCCAGTGGATGAGTTGAATGAACCTATGGTGATTTTGACTCTTTTGGATTAAGAGTTCGCAAAGTAAAGCGGTTTGTAGGTTACAGCTTCGTTTCTTTTTGTGGAACATTTGGTTACCTTTTGTGACTGATTTGAATTGAACACAGCAAGTATACTTCCCACTATTTTAGCCAGGTTTTTTGTTGTATTTTATCACAAGGAATGTTTTACAGGCAAGCAGGTCAGAATGGAGTAGAATACTGTCTCTGAGATTTATTCTAGAATAGAAATTGGAAAAGATTTGGAAGCCTGACCTTATCATATGTGGCAAGGAGTTGCTATCAGATGAGCACCAGTGACTTGTCAGGTAGAATTTTAGTTGGGGCACTGAATGGTCAGGATATGTTGAGAGTTGGGGTATGCATTGATCTTTTTAGAGGTACAGTAGAGTAGATTATTCAAGCTAATTGGGACCTAGGGTAGTTCAGATAATCAAACATATAATTGAACCGGATAAAATACTTATAAAATATTGTTTTTTTTTCTGCATGCAGAAATGTACTTTTCAACCATTCAGCAATTTGAGTGGACAGTAAAGAATATTTTTCACACACGAGCTGTCTGCAAGCTCAAAACACATGCTCAAGTGAATATGTATAATGTTTACATATTCGGACATTATGATTTTTCCTACCTGAAAACTTTGGAAGGTTTTGGATTATTGACGTTCTGATAAATGACTCTGTACTGTATTGTCATTGCCAGGTGTTGGCTCATTAAGGAAGGATAAAGTCCAGAAATTAGTGTGCCATTTGTCTAAAGACAGAGTGTGTAACCACAAATGATTTAACATAACTGATCTAGATATAGTTCATATGACTTAACCCCCCCACCCCACCCCCATAGTCCCACACCTCCTGACTTATGAATAACAACTTCATGGTTGCACTGCAGTGGAAGAAAGGAATAAAACACTGAAAGTGTACCACCAGCTTCCACAGCCAGCACACTGTGGTAAAGCAAACTGCAGTATTACTTGCAAATCTATAAGCTAACTAAAACCAGTGATGAAAAGAATCATAAACTTTCCTTAATATCAGAGTTGTAACTGGTAAAATGTACTGGCCACTATCATTAGACCAGGTGTGATTAGATCCCCTTATTTTACCACTTGTGATTAAAGTGATAGACCACTTGAATGGAACTCCCCAAAAGTACATTGCATGGATCATAGAGTGGATTGATAAGTAGAGATTTGAACCAATAGGACAGTGCAAAAAAGGCATCCTTGTGGTTTGGACAGCCTTTGCTGAAATTTAGAATGCACAGATATGTTTATCATGGGGTTGGATGATTATGCCATTAAAATGAGTTGGAAGAGGGCAGGGAGCAGACTCCAAGAAAGACAGAAGGTAGCTAAGAGATCAAACAGATGTTTAGCACTGGGATTTTTTTTTTTCAAATTGGAGCTCAAAAGGGTGTTTTATGACCATTTAATGAGAATGAGAAATGAACAGTAAAGATGCACACTTGTGGGCTAAAGACAATATAGTGTGTTGCAACCTTTGAATAAATCTGACCAGTGTGTTTTTATCCTGATACAGTCAAAAACCATGCAGTCGACTTTTGTACATAAAATATTAGAATTTCAAAAGGCTGCTATAAAAGTGTATTTGGTAATTTAACCAGATGTCTGAGATATTTTGTCCCCAGCCCCAAGTTAAGGAAGCAGAAGTTAGAAAGGATAGATCTGAAGTAGGAGATTCATTTGTCTGCAACCTGTGGGTTATGGATCCGATATCGGATCCGAACCGGCATGGTTTACCAGCTATGGATCCGAGCTCTCAGCTCCTCCCCTCACCCATAATGCCCTGCTCTCCCTACATGACCTCAGATCTAGTTTGCCGCGCTGGTGACCAGATTGGTGTTCTTGAGCTCTTCAGCTAAGTGGTTTTATAAAGTTCTTATACTGTTAAAATTTAATTGTTTTTGAAAGTTGAGTGAAAGTTTAGGATTCCCTTTTTGATAGTTATACTTGTTTAGTGATTTAATATTTTTTTTACTTAGTTTCCCTCCCCTCGCTGGTAGCGTAGTGTGTGTTTAGTTACTTTGACTTTTTTCCTCTAGTTTAAGTAACTTTTTAGCTCTTAGGATGTCAGAACAACCTAAGGCTGTTTTTTCTAAGTGCTCCGAGTGTGGCCATAAGCTTTCCCCTGCTGATGGCCACACTCGGTGCGTTCGATGCCTTGGGGTTGAACACCTCACTTCTGGATGTTCCATTTGTGCAGGGTTCAACCCCAGGGCATTGAAGGAGCGGAGGTCTAAGCTGGTCCTGGCGGGACTTTTGCCCCCGGATTCGGCTCCGGCCTCCGCTCCTTCGGGGGGAACCGTTTCGACGGTTACCTCCTCTCCGGCTCCCCTCCTCCTCCTGGGACTCAACCTCCCTGTAGTGGTTCGGAGGAGAGGGAAGCTAGAAAGAAGGACCGGAGGGAGAAGCACCATAAGCGGCGGGCCGAGACCTCTGTTTCGGCCCCGCCTGCCAAGCGGGCTTCTCCTCCGGCCTCCTTGTCTGCTGGTTCTCCCCCTCCTTGGCTCCGGTCACCCGTGTGCTTTTCACGGGACCTGAGGAGGAGGAGACCCGATCTCCGTCGAGGCTATCCAGGAGGCACTCAAGGCCTACCTCGGTAGCCTCGTCGAGATCGACCTATAGCTTGTCAGACGCTGATCTGGACCGGATGATGAGAAGGTTCATCCAGGCCCAGATGCAGATGGGAGTGCTCTTGGCTCCCCCCCTCTGGGGGGGAGCTCGACCTTTCTTTAAACCTATTGCTCCTTCTCCGACCCGCTACCGGGTTGAGCAGTTGAGCCGAGCAGCCGGGCCGGGGTGGGTCGGCGCCGATAGTACTCGGTACTTCGGATCCGACCCTGCCCTCGAGTGCTTCGGATCCGACCTCTTGGAGCCTGGATCCGAGCTTCGGATCCGGGGGGATCAGTGCTCCTTCGGCGCCATCTGTGTCGGAGCGCACTGTCCCCTCGGATCCGAGCGCTTCGGCGCCGGCTCCGATCCAATCCTCGGATACGAGGGGGAGCCGATTGTCGGATCCTTTGGTCGAGGTCGGCTCCCGTTTGGCGTTTGATGTAGTGGCGAGGGCCCTGTTGAGGGTCTCCGGACCCCCGGCACTTGCTTCGGCTCCGTCCCGCGCTCCATCTGTACTGGGTCAGGCTTCCACCATCCGGCCCTTGGGACAGCCCGCTCCTTTGCCCCAAGTTGTTCCCTTGGAACAGGTCACTGTTTGCGAGGAGTCCTCTGACAGCCCCCCGGAGGATGTTCCCCGCAAACATACGTGCAAAAGGAGGCACATTGACTCCCCCCGAGTCTCTCACAGAAGACACGGACTTGGAGGAAGGGGAAGGCTCCCCAAGATCACCCCCTGAGGATGTCTCATTTGGAGACATCATGGAAATGCTCCGCATAAGGGGGGGGTGGTCTGCCCCCAAGTCTTCCTCGGACGAGTCCGTGTTCTTGGAGGCATTTGAAGCGGGCCCGTCTACCTCTTGGGTGTCCCCTCCTGCTGACCCCCTGGTGGACCTCATTACCACCAGGGCGTGGAAGGAACCGGACACTGTGGAGCCAATCCCAAAAAGGCCCGACCGTATTCTCAGTCCCCCGGCTGACCGTGCCCATTGGAGTAAGGGGCCTCCGGTAGATGCCATGTTGACGGCGGCTGCCACCAAGAGGGAACTTGCTCAGGAGAGTCCCTCAGTCCATCCCCCAAGCAAGGAGTCTCGGATGATGGACCGCTTGGGGAAAGCGGATGTTTAGTTCAGCGACCTTCTCAGTGAGGGCGCTGAACTACCTGGCACATGTGATTAGGATGCAGCGATCTTATAAAGAATACGCTGCATCCCCCCCAGAGTCCATGTCGGAGGAGGACAAAGTGCTGCACTCCACCCGTATGGCCACTCTCAGGTCCGTCACTAATACCTCTATGTGGCTACTGTCCCATGCTACGGAAGGTGCCGCTAGAGCCGCAGGGGCAGGCCTAGTTACCAGACGTCAGGCCTGGCTCCGTCATTGCGATTTCACGGAGCCCTTCAAGGCGTCATTTGCGAACGCCCCTTTCGATGGTTCTGCCCTCTTTGGCAAAACTGTTCGTGACACTTTGACCCAGAGCGAAAAGGACGGGAAGACGCTGTCTGCCGTCGGAATCCGCTTCTCTGTACCCCCAGAGGCCCTATTCTAGGAACCAAAAGGGTCAGAAGAAGATGTGGTTCCAGAAGTCACAGCAATCCCAGCCTGCTCCGGACAACCAGTCCTTCCGTGGCAGAGGAGGACAGGGAGGATGCCGCCCCAGGGGCAGAGGGGCTCCCAGGAACTTCGGGTCCAGAGAACCCTTCTCTGAACGGCCTGCGCAGCAGCCCTGAAGGGTTGCCCGGCTGCTCCACTCTGGAGGCAGTCGGGGACGTTCGGAGCACCTAGCGGCATGGGAGTCCATAACATCAGACCGCTGGGTCCTCCAGATCATATCCAGAGGATACCGTATCCCTTTTCGTCACATGCCAAAATTGAAGTCCCTCCCCGACGTTCCACCCGGTCAGTGGGAGGCCGCTTTGGCAGAAATTGGCCATCTGCTAAAGAAAAGAGCCATCCAGCCCGTCCCCCCAGACCACATCGGATCAGGGTTCGACTCCAGGTTCTTTTTAGTGCCAAAAAATACGGGGGATCTAAGACCAATTTTAGACCTTTCACTCTTGAACCTGGCAGTTCCCAAGGAGAAATTCCGAATGGTTACGTTGCAGTCTATTCTCCCCCTTCTGGGAGAAAACCACTGGATGTGCTCTATAGACCTCAAGGATGCGTGCTAGTATATACTAATGGACAGGCGCTCCAGGAGGTTTCTCCGCTTCCGGCTGGGAGCCAGTCACTACCAATTCCGGGTCCTTCCCTTTGGTCTCACCACAGCCCCCAGGGTGTTCACCAAAGTATTAGCAGTGGTAGCGGCCCACCTGAGGCTTCAGGGGGTGCAGGTCTTTCCCTACCTGGACGACTGGCTTCTCACCGCCCCAACAAGGCATCTACTTCTCTTGGCGCGAGACTCCTTTCTCCATCTTGCTCCTCGTTTGGGCATCACAATAAACACAAAAAAATCCAACCTAGCACCCACGCAGTTCATAGATTTTATAGGTGCCAGGTTAGACACGAGGAGATTGAGAGCCTTCCTCAGTGCGGACAGAGTTCAAAATCTGCAGCTCCAGGTGCAGGCCATTCTCCACTCAAGCTCAATTCCGGCGGAGTTGGTCCTGAGGGCCCTAGGGTCCATGGCGGCAGCGATAGCGCTTCTTCCTCTCGCCAGGTTCAATATGCGCATCCTTCAGTGGACACTCCTAGTTCAGTGGTCGTATCTTGCTCTTCCTATGCATCATCCCATTGCGATCAGCAAGGCTTGCAAGCGGTCCCTCCTGTGGTGGCTACACTCTCCAGATCTCCACGGAGGCCGCCCCTTTTGTGCTTCTCCCCCTCTCGCCACGGTGACCACGGACGCCTCCCGCCTCGGGTGGGGGGGGCATTTTGCAGGCGGACGGTCCAAGGCACGTGGAACGATTCAGAGACCTCACTGCATATCAACGTTCTAGAGATGAGAGCAGTGCTCTTAGCATTGCTAGCACTTCAGGCCTTTCTTCCCTTGGGAACAATTGCGATTCAATCGGACAACATGTCTGTTGTCTGGTATATCAACAAACAAGGAGGAACCAGGTCTTACCCTCTTTGTCGAGAAGCCATGAGAGTGTGGGAATGGGCAATCTCCATCAACCGCTTTCTCATAGCAACGCATATTCCGGGTCGGTCCAACATCCTGGCGGACAAACTCAGTCGCACCATTCTCACCCCTTACGAGTGGTCTCTCAATACTCAGGTAGCGGAACGCATCTTCGCACGGTGGGGAACTCCTTGTTGCGATCTTTTTGCGTCTCCCTCAAACACCAAGTGCGACAGTTTTTTCACTCTAATACCTCCTCCCGGAGGTGCCCCAAGAGACGCTCTGGTGCATGCTTGGCCACCCGGTCTTCTTTATGCTTATCCCCCCTTGCCTCTGATGCTCCAAGTTCTTCAGAAAGCCTCTCGGTTGGGGTGCAGAATGATTCTCATTGCTCCATTTTGGCCTCGACAGATCTGGTTCCCTTTCCTAAGGTCTCACTCAGTGAATCCTCCTTGGATTCTAGATCCCATTCCGGATCTGATATCTCATCCATCTCGCTTATCTCCCCCGAACCTGGACAACCTGAAGCTGACCGCTTGGCTGCTCCAGTTCCACTCCTGATCAGGACTCCCGGTATTTCGTCCCCTGTTAAGGCCATCCTGGTGGCAGCTCATAAGCCATCCACTAGGAAAGTCTACCGCAGTAAGTGGAAACGGTTCTCCTTGTGGGCGGAGCGGCAAGGCCTAAACCCCTTCACAGTTCCCCTTCCTCTGGTGCTTAACTTCTTAACCACTCTTTTTAATGATGGTGCCAGCAGTTCCACGGTCAAAGTACAACTTGCGGCAATTTCTCATTGTCATATTGGTACTCCAGTCCACTGATGTCGGCCAAATTATGTAAGATTTTCCTAAAAGGTACTTTCCGTCTCAGGCCCCCTGTAAAGCAAGTGGTTCCTCCTTGGGACCTTTCTTTGGTCCTCCAGGCCTTGACCGCCCCCCCCCCTTCGAACCGGCGGCTACGGTAGATCTGAAATTCTTATCTTTCAAGACCGCCTTTTTAGTAGCCATTACCTCGGCCAAGAGAGTCTCAGAACTTCAAGCATTATCAGCCAAACCTCCTTACTTGGTCTTTCATCCGGACCGTGTTTACCTCAGGACCAACCCGTCCTTTCTTCCTAAGGTAGCTTCTGAAGCAAACATTAATCAATCCATTAACCTCCCTGTTTTCTTTCCTAAATATCAAAACAAGGGTGAATACAAGCTTCATTCCTTAGATGTTCATAGGCAACTCAGATTTTATCTAAATAGGACGGCTAGTCATAGGCAATCCGACCAGTTGTTCATTTCCTTTGCTAAATTTAATTTGGGCAAACCAATTTCTAAAGTCTCATTATCTCGCTGGATTTCACAATGCATCTTATTGGCTTATCAAGCTTCTGGAAGGCCCGCACCGGAGGGTGTACATGCCCATTCAACCCGGTCAGTCTCTACCTCGGCCGCCTTTAAGGCTAGGATTCCTCTAGATGATATTTGTGCAGCAGCCACTTGGGCTTCATCTAATACCTTTATTTCCCACTACAAGTTGGATCTTACATCTAGGGGTAGAGCATCCTTTGGCTCCGCGGTGCTCCGGAATATCCTTCCATGATGGCCGCCCAAGATTCAGGTAGCTGGGGACTCTGTCCCACAGGTTGCAGACAAATGAATCTCCTACTTCAGATTTAGAAGTTATGTACTCACCATAACGTTCCATCTGAGTAGGTGTATTCATTTGTCTGCAACCATCCCGCCCTCCTATCCCCCTGGCCTTTTCAGTTTCCTGCATATGATGTGTTACCCTTTTCAGGGTGTTCATGCTGTTGGCAAACTCGATCTGAGGTCATGTAGGGAGAGCAGGGCATTATGGGTGAGGGGAGGAGCTGAGAGCTCGGATCCATAGCTGGTAAACCATGCCGGTTCGGATCCGATATCGGATCCATAACCCACAGGTTGCAGACAAATGAATACACCTACTCAGATGGAACGTTATGGTGAGTACATAACTTCTAATTTCTTGGGTAAAGTGGGGGAACACAGGGGATCTTACTGTGGACCAGGAGATTTTAAGATACGTTTAGAGTTCATTGTAAATATCTGTATGCAAGACAGGTTAGATGCCTTGAGTTTGCTGTACCATTATCACAATTACCTTAGGACTAAGGAAAACCCCTTATGAGAACAGTTATGGTTAATGAGTTGCAGCATATGGGTAAAAAGCAGATTTTAGGCATATACCTAGGTCCAGATGGCCTGCTGATAAACTTTTAGAAAGCAAGTGACTCAGAGTTTCTACAGGCTTGGGTCAAGCTACTGAATAGGATGCTTGAAAGAAAAACTTGCATCACCTTAGTAGCATAAAGCAGTAATTGCAGTGGATCTCTCAAAGAAGTTATTAGTCAGTGTTGCTGTCCTCTTACAGGTACATATCAATTTTGAACCATGACTTTAACGTGCATGTCCATTCTAGCTGATAGAATGTCACACTGGGTTCCTTGTCTGACCTGGATCAGTGTGTTTTTTTGGGGGATTACAAACCTTTAAAAACATATTAAAGATAGTATTGTTCATTTGAACATAATCAAGGCATTGACTAATGAGTTGTATAGTTTAGATGACCAAAAGGCATTTAACTGGGTTGAATGACCCTTTCTTATGAAAGTATTTAAAATAATAGGTTTTTCTAAGCAATTTTAGTTTATTGTCCGAAACATATTAAGATATGATCACAAGTATCAAAATTTCTGTGGAGTTTTTGAACTGTTTCAGTTTAAGAAGCCCTAAGTAGGGATATTCTTTGGAGAATATTTGGGTGTTGCATAATCTTTTGAATGAATTTGACTATTATTTTTTATCTCAGTACTCCTGTCCTCTCAGTTATTCACCATGAGTCAGTCATTAGTAGTAGTAATAATAAGTTCAGTTTATATTTTTGTATATTTTTATGTTTAGCGCAGTTTAGCAGTATGGTAACATTTCAGCTTTTTTGATAATGTACTATTTACTTTTTCCTACATAATGTTAGATTATTAAGTGGTGGTTGTACTTGCTGTAAGTCAGTTAAGAATTTGTTTTATAAGCAAAATATTACAGTTGTGTTAAAAGAGAGTTGGGAGTGGAGTTCAGAAAAATAACTGGACCAAATGCTAAATATTAATAACGCTGACAGTGAAATATCAGTGGGGAGGACTTGAGTAAACAAAGGTAACAGAGGCAGGAAAGTATGGGAATTATTGGGAAAGGCAGAAGTTAAAATGACTGTGACTCTGGGCACATGTCAGACATCAGTGAGCAGTGAGTATAAAGGTCAGGAAAAGGGCAGACATATCTGGGAAGGAAGGCACGCATTATCTTGTAGTGTAATGCATGGAAAATGTGGAAGTAGACATATTGGGAGGAACCGAAACCTGCGTAAAGGTTGAAATAGATTTGTTTATAAAGATTCTAGGTCTTTAGCTTGTAAGGGCTGTATAAAAAGAGTAGGTTAAGGAAGGGCAATGGAAAGTGCATGTGGTCCCAACAATAAAAGACTAAGTAACAAATTGTTGGAGGCACTATGTCAAGCCAAATGTTCATTCTCAAGCTGAGGCAGTTGGCCGAATTCCTGCTACTTCCAAAACTGATATAGAACTTTGTGGCTGTTGCCAGTCATAGCATGAACATGGCCAGGAAATTGAACTGTAATTGGTAAAGTATCTTGCCTTTCATAGGATCATAGGAAGTTACTAGGCTATTGGCCCTGAGGCCCTTATAAGCCTAGCCAAAAGTTTAGCTCATGCATAGACAAATCAGCACCCGATGCCCCTGTCCAGCAGGGACAAAGGTGTAATCCCAGGGATGTATTTTCTATTTCCCATCCAGCTGTCCAGATTGCACAAAGGGGGAGGGGGGGTAAAGAGGTACTCTGCTTGACGTGGAGAAGGGAGTCTATTCCATAGATGGGGGAAGTCTCTGGAATAGACTCCCTCTCCACTTCAAGCAAAGTACCTCTTTAGGATTACCCTCAAGCTTTCACCACTGCACTGCTCTTCATACAGTTATTTGCCCTGCTTCAAGTTCTGAAATCTGTTTTATGCAGGTCCTGCTCATTAATTAGCCCTTAAAAACATAATTACTATCTGCCTGCCTACTATGAACTTGGTGTTCTTCGAATGTATTATTGCTGCAGTCATCACCTTTGGGGTCTCCTCAGCAGTTGAGGTCCAGTGTCTGGCCTAACTTTCAGAGTTTTGCACCTTTCCTCCTGGCTGCGCTATTGTCTGCCTCCCAGGGACATTGGCATATCCTGAGTTTAAAGGTGGATTTTTTTCTGCAATGTAGTTTGCTTCTTAAAATATGAAGACGTTGGCCAGTTTTTTGGTTTGGCTTCCAAGTTTTATCTTACTGGGGAAACTTTATTCTTTTTCCTTTTTTTGTGCAGTTTCTAATTTGTTCTGTGCTGTATCAGTGTTTTTAGAAAGGTGGTTGTGGATACCATTGGGCATCAGGGTTATAACGTCTTTAGAAAATATTAATGGATATGTCTGCAAGCTTCAAATACTTAAGGTTTTCACACCCCTCCCAATGTATTTTTCACCTAGGACTGGCCTAAATTTTCTTGTAGTTTCTGTGCTAATTTTAATAGCAACAATAAAAGTTCTCTAGGTGTTTTCAGATGAGCAGATGCTGGAATTCATTACAAAGAAGGCTGTTGTGGCTGGATACTGTCAGCAGCTGTCCATATCAGACCTCCCTCCAAGGAAGAAAAGATGTATGGAGAAACAAGCCGACCACCAGAATGTAAACCAAGAAGTAGATAATGTCACGGAACCAGCCGGATTCAAGTTCATCAACTTCAAAGAGGCACTTGCACAGCTCCTGGTTTTGCTGCCTGCTACTGCCAAGGCTTCTAGCAGTGCACATATGAATGCCACCATGCCTTTGGTTACTTGCATTTTATCACAGCCCAGATTCACAGTAGGTAAAGTTGATTCAGATGCCAGTTCCATTAACTGTGAATCTCATTTCATGGTGATGACAGGGGAAACAGATACCCCCATAGTATTGGCAAGAGAAGATTTATAAGGCTTTCATATGGAGGTGTAAGACTGTTGGCTACCAGTCTCCATTTTCAAGATGGTGTCACCCGTCATGGGATATCAGTGTCCAGGCATCAGACACCTATGTTTCAGTAGCCCTTGCTCCTCTATGCTCGTCATATACAAAGTGAGATCCCCTGGATCTACTCCTTCCCTGGTTCCATTTCAAAACTGGAAAAAAGTTAGCTCAGCATTGTTTTCCCATTTATCCATAACCTGCAGGCCACTTCAGAACAACTGTCTGCATCTGGTTAACCCTCCTGCTAGAAAGAAGAGAAAACTCTTGTCCAGAGAAGGAGCCTTCTCAGATGCCAGATAGGAAGAAAATCTTACTTGACCCAGCTGTCCTCTCGTTATGTTGTGATGCAGATGAAGACACTTTGCCCTTTAAATCATCACCTGGGGACATCACATTAGGAAGAAACCCTGTAGCTGTTGGAGTATTTTGGTTGAGATGAAAAGATACTTGGGTATTTTTTTGCCTACCCCCCCCCCCAAAAAAAAAAAAAAAAAAAGTAATCATTTCAGTTTCTAAGAAAGTCTGACCAGTTTTACAGGGTTCAGTAATCTCACAAGTCCATGTACAATCAAGTCTCAGATCTAGCGGTTTTGTCCTTGAATGCTGCCAAGAGTTCTAAAGTGGTTCCAGTACAGAAAATGTTGCCAGTAACAGGGAATGTAGGATCTTATATTGACTGGCAGGAAGGTATACACATTAGCAGCTCTGGTCTTCAAGGCTGTGAATTGTCAATCACACATGCGATTAGGTTTGAGTATGATTATGTGGATGCAGCATCCAGGGTTGCATTGTTATATATACGCAAGGCAGCAAGCATCCCTATGCCGCTTGTTCGAAGGACTCCATTGGTTGTATCTCACCTCCAAGCTGGGAACTCCACAAGTGAGTGGAAGGATAGGGTGTTCAGATTAGACAGATGGTTTGACTGCATAGGAGAAAATAAGCAGGTGATTCTGTTAAGAAAGAAAGGTAAAAAACATTTCTTTTGTATTGAATAGTAAGGATAGAGGAAAGTGGGTTCAACATATAATAGAATGTGTAATGGAAGTGTTTAGTATCAAGGTACATAAAGGAATTGTATGAGAGGGGAATGGAAAGAATAGTTTCATGAAGCTTGTATTAAATTCCTTTTAAAAGGTGTGACAAAAGGCTGGGTATTAGTTTAATTGGTACAAATTACATTTTAAGTTGAATATTTTTCTAGAATTATTTTGAAGCAAAAATGTATTAATAAAAATGTATTAATATGTTTGAGAAAGAAGTATGAGACATTTGGAAAATGAGGGATATGAGAAGTATTCTGTAGCGGATGAGAGAATTTTCTGTATATTTTTATTTGTTTATTGGGATTGGAGAGCTAATCCTTCTGGACCTGCTTTCAGGCTGTGCTTTGGCAAGTCATAGAAGATCCAGAATACTACAAAAGATGATATAGAGCTGTGGGTTACAGTGCAAGTAAAGATAGTAACAACAGGAGTAATGAAGATTGTAAAGTAAAGATTGATTTTATAGAGAGTATAACAGAGAGAAGGGAGAGAGAGATCCTAGAGTTCCAGCTTTGTCTGTAAGGATGTTTTGCAGCTGTTCCTGCGTATAGGGTACAGTGTCAGAGAAAAAGTATGTGTGTGTGTGTATGTATGTGTGTGTATAGATATATATATATATATATATATATATATATATATATATATATATATGTATATATATATATATATATATATATATATATATATATGTGTGTGTGTGTATATATATATGTGTGTGTGTATATATATATATATATATATATATATGTGTGTGTGTGTGTGTGTGTGTATATATATATATATATATATATACATATATATATATATATATATATGGATTTGCTTTATAATCTCAAAATACTGAAATAATTGAATTTCAGTATTTCGAGACTATAAAGTCTAATGTTCAAAATAGTGAAAGTGCATAAACACGAATCCGGATATGTCAAATTCGCGGTTATGGTTTTACGGTACATGACATGGAACGTATTGTGTGGATGGTGTCCGGTTTAGTGTGTGGATTTAGGTGGAATTTAAGTGAGTATTTTGTAATGGTTTTGGGTAGGTGTTTGTATGTGAATGTGTTTGTAAGTCGTACGTGAGGGTTAGGGTAGGCAGGTAAAAGTATGAGTGTTTGTGTTGAAAGTGGTGGTGTTTGTATATATGTGATGTGTGTGTGCAAGGGACTGTAGAATGTCTGGTTGTGAGTTTACTGTCTTTTTCTGTTTGGTGCGATCTTGGAGTTAGTATATATAAGTAGTATGGGTGTAGGCACGCTTGCCCCCCCTGCTTATTTGTAGTGTAATTTTGTTAATTTGTGTTGTTATGCTTGTGTGTGTGATTTTTTTTTTGTAGTGTGGGTAGTGTGGTGTATGTGTAGTGTGGTGTATGGTGTGTTTAGCTTCGCGATTTTTGCTTTCACGGCTTTAGGGTTTTGGTGTTTTG